>NC_134266.1:276547911-276847911 GCF_031893055.1 Leptodactylus fuscus | reverse complement strand
GGTCGCGTTTGACCGCAGTGTGTAAAGGGTTAACAGCAGCGATCGGCTCGGGCACCAACCGCTGCTGTTATTGGCAGGTCCTGGCTGTATTATACAGCCGGCATCTGCCCTGTATGGAGCGAGCTCAGCGTGTGAGCTCGCTCCATACATCCCCATGCGACCCATGACGTACAGTTACGTCAAGGGTCGCTAAGGGGTTAATCCTCGGCCGCGCTCTTGTGTATCTTCATCTTCTTACATTCTCGTACAATCCCCGGCGGCTTCGCTCGCGCACGATATGTTACATTATTGGTTATGGTAACGTCACATTCTCAGAGCTTCAGGAAATATTTTTTCCACTTTAAATTTTTATTATTTTTATATTTTACTAATTTGTCGTAACATTGATTGATGTTACATATTCTGTATTATGTCTCACTGTGGACACCCATAAACAATTATTATACTCTGTATATCTTTTCAGACCCCAGAGTATAATAATCGGAAACCTGGGGGGAGAAAAACATAAAAAAACCTTAGACGACTAGGCCGAGGCCTGCCTGGGTCATGGGGAGGTAAGTAACAGTGTTTTTTATGTTTGTTACCTCTCCCGGTCCGCTGATCATTATACTTGGGGGTCCGAAAAGACCCCTGAGTATAACGATAGCAGCGGTAGCAGCTGTCACCAAGCCCCTAATGTCCTGGGCCCTGTGACAGCTGCGTATGCTGCTATGGCGGTACTTACGCCACTGGGTCCGTGTATATGTGTGCATGTACAGTATGTGCGCATGTGATCCATGTGTATGTGCGTGCGCAGTGTAAGTGTCCATGCGTGCATTTCCTGATGGATAAATCCAATGGTGACTTCTCTCTTCTTATTCTTCTGGACCTCTCTGCAGCTTTTGACACTGTTGACCATCATCTCCTCCTCACTCTGCTCCGCTCAGTCGGCCACATGGACACTGCGCTCTCCTGGTTCTCCACTTATCTCTCAGACCGCACTTTCAGTGTATTATTTGTGGGCTCTGTTTCCTCCCCTCTTTCCCTTGCTGTTGGGGTTCCTCAGGGCTCGGTCCTAGGCCCCCTGCTCTTTTCTCTCTACACAGCCCCCATTGGACAAACCATCGCCAGATTTGGCTTCAGGTACCATCTTTATGCTGATGACACCCAATTATACACATCTTCCCATGACATCACCCCTGCACTCATACAGGACACCAGTGACTGTCTCTCTGCTGTCTCTAATATCATGTCCTCGCTCTATCTGACACTAAATCTCTCCAAGACTGAACTACTACTGTTTCCACCATCTAATAGATCTGTCCCTGATATATCCATTGCAGTCTCAGGCCTTACTATAACTCCTAGGCAGCATGCCCGCTGCCTCGGGGTCATGTTTGACACAGACCTTTCCTTCACCCCTCATGTTGAATCACTCGCACGTTCATGTCACCTCCACCTCAAAAACATCTCCAGAATTCTAATCCGTCTTCCCCTCACTAAACTCTCCCCTCTACAATCTATTCTGAATGCAGCGGCCAGGCTCATCTACCAGGCTAGACACTACAGCGAGGCCTCCGGTCTGTGCCGGTCACTACAGCGATGCCTCCGGTCTGTGCCGGTCACTACAGCGAGGCCTCCGGTCTGTGCCGGTCACTACAGCGAGGCCTCCGGTCTGTGCCGGTCACTACAGCGAGGCCTCCGGTCTGTGCCGGTCACTACAGCGAGGCCTCCGGTCTGTGCCGGTCACTACAGCGAGGCCTCCGGTCTGTGCCGGTCACTACAGCGAGGCCTCCGGTCTGTGCCGGTCACTACAGCGAGGCCTCCATATGTATTATGTCAGAGCTGAGGCTGCAGGTTCCTCTTGCTTATGTTTCCATCCATTACATTGGGTGTCACAGTCAGAGAGGACGCAACTCCAGTATAATAACAAGGGAAGCCTCGGCACTCACCAATATACAGGAGCACTGGACTGTGCCGGGTCTCTGCAATGGAACTCGGCAGAGGATTTTATACAAGGATATTTGTTATTTATAATACTAATAAAATATATCTTTCTATATGATATAAAACATCCAGACCACAATATGGCTACAGTTTATTCTTTCATTCCATGGGTTAATTAATCGTATAATAGATCCAGAGAGAATAAATATTCAGGTGAGTTCAGTTTCTGATGTCCCCCGGGGGTCGCCTCACCTGAGACATCTGTGATAATGAGTCATTAGGACGCCCATTATATCCTTCACCTGATTCACTGGGAGGGCTGGGAGTCACTGGGGGCCACATCACCCCTATATATATATATATATATATATATATATATATATATATATATATGTAACAGGAGGCAGTGAGCCGGGCTGCGGAGGAAGGGACATGAACATCACCCCTGGAATTTGTCTTTAGATGTAAGTACCCCGGGGTGGGATTAGTGGAAATGTATCAGAACAAAATGTAACAAAAAGTAACAATGTAACTGTGGATTATAGAAAAAGAGGCTAAAGTGATACAAACATGGCCAAAACTTTGTAATCACATGACATCTAGGTATATTTCACCTCTAGACAGATAGATAGATAGATAGATAGATAGATAGATAGATAGATAGATAGATAGATAGGAGATAGATAGATAGATAGATAGATAGATAGATAGATAGATAGGAGATAGATAGATAGATAGATAGATAGATAGATAGATAGGAGATAGATAGATAGATAGATAGATAGATAGGAGATAGATAGATAGATAGGAGATAGATAGATAGATAGATAGATAGATAGATAGATAGATAGGAGATAGATAGATAGGAGATAGATAGATAGATAGATAGATAGATAGATAGATAGATAGGAGATAGATAGATAGATAGATAGATAGATAGATGATAGATAGATAGATAGATAGATAGATAGATAGATAGATAGGAGATAGATAGATAGATAGATAGATAGATAGATAGATAGGAGATAGATAGATAGATAGATAGATAGATAGATAGATAGATAGGAGATAGATAGATAGATAGATAGATAGATAGATAGATAGGAGATAGATAGATAGATAGATAGATAGATAGATAGATAGGAGATAGATAGATAGATAGATAGATGATAGATAGATAGATAGATAGATAGATAGATAGGAGATAGATAGATAGATAGATAGATAGATAGATAGGAGATAGATAGATAGATAGATAGATAGATAGATAGGAGATAGATAGATAGATAGATAGATAGATAGGAGATAGATAGATAGATAGATAGATAGATAGATAGGAGATAGATAGATAGATAGATAGATAGATAGATAGATAGATAGGAGATAGATAGATAGATAGATAGATAGATAGATAGGAGATAGATAGATAGATAGATAGATAGGAGATAGATAGATAGGAGATAGATAGATAGATAGATAGATAGATAGGAGATAGATAGATAGATAGATAGATAGATGATAGATAGATAGATAGATAGATAGATAGATAGGAGATAGATAGATAGATAGATAGATAGGAGATAGATAGATAGATAGATAGATAGATAGGAGATAGATAGATAGATAGATAGGAGATAGATAGATAGATAGATAGATAGATAGATAGGAGATAGATAGATAGATAGATAGATAGATAGATAGATAGATGATAGATAGATAGATAGATAGATAGATAGATAGGAGATAGATAGATAGATAGATAGATAGATAGGAGATAGATAGATAGATAGATAGATAGATAGATGATAGATAGATAGATAGATAGATAGATAGATAGGAGATAGATAGATAGATAGATAGATAGGAGATAGATAGATAGGAGATAGATAGATAGATAGATAGATAGATAGGAGATAGATAGATAGATAGATGATAGATAGATAGATAGATAGATAGATAGATAGGAGATAGATAGATAGATAGATGATAGATAGATAGATAGATAGATAGATGATAGATAGATAGATAGATAGATAGATAGATAGATAGATAGGAGATAGATAGATAGATAGATAGATAGGAGATAGATAGATAGGAGATAGATAGATAGATAGATAGATAGATAGGAGATAGATAGATAGATAGATAGATAGATGATAGATAGATAGATAGATAGATAGATAGGAGATAGATAGATAGATAGATAGATGATAGATAGATAGATAGATAGATAGATAGATAGATAGGAGATAGATAGATAGATAGATAGATAGATAGATAGGAGATAGATAGATAGATAGATAGATAGATAGGAGATAGATAGATAGATAGATAGGAGATAGATAGATAGATAGATAGATAGGAGATAGATAGATAGATAGATAGATAGATAGGAGATAGATAGATAGGAGATAGATGATTGATAGATAGATAGATAGATAGATAGGAGATAGATAGATAGATAGATAGATAGATAGGAGATAGATAGATAGATAGATAGATAGATAGGAGATAGATGATAGATAGATAGATAGATAGATAGATAGATAGATAGATAGATAGATGATAGATAGATAGATAGATAGATAGATAGATAGGAGATAGATAGATAGATAGATAGATAGATAGATAGATAGGAGATAGATAGATAGATAGATAGATAGATAGATAGGAGATAGATAGATAGATAGATAGATAGGAGATAGATAGATAGATAGATAGATAGATAGATAGATAGATAGATAGATAGTGGTACATCCTATTCACTGTATGTGTATATACTATATACTGTGCTGATGTCCTATGACAATTTGAGTGTAGAATTCTGCCACTGAAACAAAGGACCTGGTGACAAGAATCAGACGTGTAACACACAAAGGACACAAGGAAGAACTTGATTAATTAAATAAAATGTTTTCGTCATTAAAGAATCTTAAAAGATCTGTGCGACTTAATAAGAAACAAAAATGTAAGTAAAGTTATAGAATATAATTACAATAGGCCGGTAATTACTGATAATATATTGAAAAGACATGGTCGTGTGACTGAGAGTTTACTAGGTCTGGACAAGTTCTAAGTTCATACACACGTGGACAGAATTGTTGGTCCCCCTCTTTAAAGAAAGAAAACCCCACAATGGTCACAGAAATAACCAGAATCTGACAAAACTAATGATAACCAAACTCCATGCTGACAAGCCACAATGGAGGAATGTCCTATAGACAGAGGAGACAACTTTTTGGCCAGACACATCAGCTCTATGTTCACAGACGGAAAAATGAAGCCTATCTTGGAAAGATCACTGTCCATACTATGACACATGGAGGAGGCTCTGTTATGTCCCAACTGTGACACATGGAGGGGGCTCTGTTATGTCCCTACTGTGACACATGGAGGAGCTCTGTTATGTCCATACTGTGACACATGGAGGGGGCTCTGTTATGTCCCTACTGTGACACATGGAGGAGCTCTGTTATGTCCATACTGTGACACATGGAGGGGGCTCTGTTATGTCCCTACTGTGACACATGGAGGGGGCTCTGTTATGTCCATACTGTGACACATGGAGGGGGCTCTGTTATGTCCCTACTGTGACACATGGAGGGGGCTCTGTTATGTCCCTACTGTGACACACGGAGGAGGCTCTGTTATGTCCATACTGTGACACATGGAGGAGCTCTGTTATGTCCATACTGTGACACATGGAGGGGGCTCTGTTATGTCCCTACTGTGACACATGGAGGAGGCTCTGTTATGTCCATACTGTGACACATGGAGGGGGCTCTGTTATGTCCCTACTGTGACACACGGAGGGGGCTCTGTTATGTCCCTACTGTGACACACGGAGGGGGCTCTGTTATGTCCCTACTGTGACACACGGAGGAGGCTCTGTTATGTACCTACTGTGACACACGGAGGAGGCTCTGTTATGTCCCTACTGTGACACACGGAGGAGGCTCTGTTATGTCCCTACTGTGACACACGGAGGGGGCTCTGTTATGTCCCTACTGTGACACACGGAGGGGGCTCTGTTATGTCCCTACTGTGACACACGGAGGAGGCTCTGTTATGTCCCTACTGTGACACATGGAGGAGCTCTGTTATGTCCCTACTGTGCCACAAAGAGGGGGCTCTGTTATGTCCATACTGTGACACATTGAGGAGGCTCTGTTATGTCCCTACTGTGACACACGGAGGGGGCTCTGTTATGTCCCTACTGTGACACACGGAGGAGGCTCTGTTATGTCCCTACTGTGACACATGGAGGAGCTCTGTTATGTCCCTACTGTGACACATGGAGGGGGCTCTGTTATGTCCCTACTGTGACACATGGAGGGAGCTCTGTTATGTCCCTACTGTGACACATGGAGGGAGCTCTGTTATGTCCCTACTGTGACACATGGAGGAGGCTCTGTTATGTCCCTACTGTGACACATGGAGGAGGCTCTGTTATGTCCATACTGTGACACATAGAGGGGCTCTATTATGTCCATACTGTGACACATGGAGGGGGCTCTGTTATGTCCATACTGTGACACATGGAGGAGGCTCTGTTATGTCCCTACTGTGACACATGGAGGAGGCTCTGTTATGTCCATACTGTGACACATAGAGGGGGCTCTATTATGTCCATACTGTGACACATGGAGGGGGCTCTGTTATGTCCCTACTGTGACACATGGAGGGGGCTCTGTTATGTCCATACTGTGACACATAGAGGGGGCTCTATTATGTCCATACTGTGACACATGGAGGGGGCTCTGTTATGTCCCTACTGTGACACATGGAGGGGGCTCTGTTATGTCCCTACTGTGACACATGGAGGAGGCTCTGTTATGTCCCTACTGTGACACATGGAGGAGCTCTGTTATGTCCATACTGTGACACATGGAGGGGGCTCTGTTATGTCCCTACTGTGACACATGGAGGGGGCTCTGTTATGTCCATACTGTGACACATGGAGGGGGCTCTGTTATGTCCCTACTGTGACACATGGAGGAGCTCTGTTATGTCCATACTGTGACACATGGAGGGGGCTCTGTTATGTCCCTACTGTGACACATGGAGGAGCTCTGTTATGTCCCTACTGTGACACATGGAGGGGGCTCTGTTATGTCCCTACTGTGACACATGGAGGAGCTCTGTTATGTCCCTACTGTGACACATGGAGGAGCTCTGTTATGTCCCTACTGTGACACATGGAGGAGCTCTGTTATGTCCCTACTGTGACACACGGAGGGGGCTCTGTTATGTCCATACTGTGACACACGGAGGGGGCTCTGTTATGTCCCTACTGTGACACACGGAGGGGGCTCTGTTATGTCCCTACTGTGACACACGGAGGGGGCTCTGTTATGTCCCTACTGTGACACACGGAGGGGGCTCTGTTATGTCCCTACTGTGACACACGGAGGAGGCTCTGTTATGTACCTACTGTGACACACGGAGGAGGCTCTGTTATGTCCCTACTGTGACACACGGAGGAGGCTCTGTTATGTCCCTACTGTGACACACGGAGGGGGCTCTGTTATGTCCCTACTGTGACACACGGAGGGGGCTCTGTTATGTCCCTACTGTGACACACGGAGGGGGCTCTGTTATGTCCCTACTGTGACACACGGAGGAGGCTCTGTTATGTCCCTACTGTGACACATGGAGGAGCTCTGTTATGTCCCTACTGTGCCACAAAGAGGGGGCTCTGTTATGTCCATACTGTGACACATTGAGGAGGCTCTGTTATGTCCCTACTGTGACACACGGAGGGGGCTCTGTTATGTCCCTACTGTGACACATGGAGGAGGCTCTGTTATGTCCCTACTGTGACACATGGAGGGAGCTCTGTTATGTCCCTACTGTGACACATAGAGGGGGCTCTGTTATGTCCATACTGTGACACATAGAGGGGGCTCTGTTATGTCCATACTGTGACACATGGAGGAGGCTCTGTTATGTCCATACTGTGACACATAGAGGGGGCTCTGTTATGTCCATACTGTGACACATGGAGGGGGCTCTGTTATGTCCATACTGTGACACATGGAGGAGGCTCTGTTATGTCCCTACTGTGACACATGGAGGAGGCTCTGTTATGTCCATACTGTGACACATAGAGGGGGCTCTGTTATGTCCATACTGTGACACATGGAGGGGGCTCTGTTATGTCCATACTGTGACACATAGAGGGGGCTCTATTATGTCCATACTGTGACACATGGAGGGGGCTCTGTTATGTCCCTACTGTGACACATGGAGGGGGCTCTGTTATGTCCATACTGTGACACATAGAGGGGGCTCTATTATGTCCATACTGTGACACATGGAGGGGGCTCTGTTATGTCCCTACTGTGACACATGGAGGGGGCTCTGTTATGTCCCTACTGTGACACATGGAGGAGGCTCTGTTATGTCCCTACTGTGACACATGGAGGAGGCTCTGTTATGTCCATACTGTGACACATGGAGGGGGCTCTGTTATGTCCATACTGTGACACATGGAGGGGGCTCTGTTATGTCCATACTGTGACACATGGAGGGGGCTCTGTTATGTCCCTACTGTGACACATGGAGGGGGCTCTGTTATGTCCATACTGTGACACATGGAGGGGGCTCTATTATGTCCCTACTGTGACACATGGAGGGGGCTCTGTTATGTCCATACTGTGACACATGGAGGAGGCTCTGTTATGTTCTGGGGCTGCTTTGCTGCATCTGGCACAGGGTGTCTTGAATCTGTGCAGGGTACAATGAAATGTCAAGACTATCAAGGGATTCTAGAGAGAAATGTGCTGCCTAGAGTGAGAAAGCTCGGTCTCAGTCACTGGTCATGGGTAAGGTAACAGGATATTGACCCAAAACACACAGCTACCCCCCCAACAATGGCTAAGAGGAGAACATTGGACTATTCTGAAGTGGCTTCTATGAGCCCGCACCTAAATCCTATTGAGCATCTTTGGAAGGAGCTGAAGCATGTTGTCTCACACCCGAGACAACTGAGGAGGGGGCCAAAATCCCTGCGGAGAGTGGCAGAAGTCTCAGTGACAGTTACAGGAATCGTCTGATCGCAGCGATTGTCCCTAAAGGTGCAACAAAATATTAAGTTACAGGAACCGTCATCTCTGTCCAGGCCGCGTCATGAGGTTTATTTTTACAAAAATTCTGTTGAAGCAAAAAGCAAAGTCTGACTTTAATTTCTTCATTTTCATAGAATGTTTTTTATTTCTTATTACTTGTGTCAGATTCCGGTGATTTCTGGGACCGTTCTGGGGTTTTCTTTCATTAAACGAGGGTGACCAACAATTTTGTAGATGTAAAAAAGAAGGATTCTCGTCACTGACAATCAGCAGAGATCTTGGCTGTTTTTATATTTGGGACCTCTCTATCCACAGATGGGGTATAACTAAAGCCCATTGTCATTATATTATGTGACCCTCGTTGTCTATTATTTGCCAAATTCGTCTGTAAATTTTTTTTTTTCATGAATTTTTCTACCGAACTTGAAATTTTTGAGTTTCTCTTTCAACAAATCCAGTAAATCCAGTTGGCCACCACTACATTCGACAGTAGTCTAAGGGGTGAGTATCCCAAACTGATCTACATTGGCAATATGTAAATTTTTTATACATTGTATTTGATACAGATCTGTCTCACTGCCGTAACGAGTTGCTGTATGTTGAAGAGTCAAGCGCTAGGGACTGGAGATTGGACTATTCCTCCTATAAGTGGTGGACTCATCGTTCTATAATGGGGAACCATAAGGATACATTTCTTTCATTGACAACTATCTCTTAGTTCTAGATACATACACATTGAAGCCAATGGCCAACACGACCCAATCAAATGTCTTTGAGTTTGTCCTGCTTGGATTTCCGGGTCTGGCAGAGACGTTCTCTCCTGTGGTCTCCATCACCATCTTCCTTTTCTATAACGTATCTCTCTGCGCCAATGGGATTGTCATTGTGTTGATCGTCCTAAGTAAACACCTTCACCAGCCAATGTACGTCATCGTGGGTCACCTGGCCTTCTCCGACTTACTTTTTGACACATTGACCTTGCCAAAAATAATTGCCAAGTATTGGTTTGGGGCCGGATCGTTGTCCTTCTCGGTGTGTTTCATCCAAATGTTCTTTGTCCATTATCTGGCCACGTTTGACTCCTTCATTATCATGCTGATGGCCATGGACCGTTACGTCGCCATCTGTAAGCCGCTAAGATATCACACTATTATCAGTAACCGCGTGGTGACCATCTTGTGCTTATTATTCTGTCTTTGTGCCGCCATCATTGGCCTTGTTATTACCACCTTAGGTCTTTGGCTTCCATATTGTGGCCCCAACAGAATTAAGAGCTGTTTCTGCTCACTCACTCCTGTTGCCGTCTTGTCTTGTGCCGATTCCTCTTCGGCCAGGAGGACTGGCTTCATTATCGCCTTGTTCGCCCACGTTTGCCCGTTGTCCTTTATCGTCTTTTCGTATATCGTCATCCTTTCTAAGATGTGCTCCTTGGGACACTCTGAAAATTGGCAGAAGGCTTTTTACACTTGCACCACTCACTGGTTCGTCATTGGGTTGTATTTCATCCCTCGACTCGTCGTCTACACCTACAACCAGATCCAGCTCATTCCCAACGCCGATGTCAATGTCCTGCTGATTTGCCTGTACACCTTCGCCCCGCATTTCGCCAGCCCTATTATATTTTGTCTTCGGACTGAGGAAATTAAAAGAACTCTAAGAAATGTGTTAAGAAGAGGGACCACCAAGATGTATTAACCATTTCTTCGTGTTCAGAATTGTTCAGAAGGTAAACATTATGGTCTAACATTCTATATAATGGTTATGTTGCAAAATCCAATTGTAGACATCTTAGGAGAGGACATCACAGAGGTGACACCATGCTCACACTGGAGACACTGCATACGTGTGGAGTATATCCTGACATATGCTGGTATATGGGTGTACAGTGGTATGCTTCACTCATAGGATCCTATGTAAAATCATGTATATTATATGCTATGGTTTTCTTTAAAGGGATTCTACCATTAAAGTCAATTTTTTTGTCAATCACACGTAGGAATAGCCTTAAGAAAGGCTAGTCGTCTCCTAACTTTAGATGTCTTCTTCAGGCCACTGTTCAGTATAAAACCCAGTTTTCATTGGTATGCAAATGAGCTCTCTCGCAGCACTGGGGGCGGTCCCAATGCTGCAAGAGAATTCTCCAGCTCCGCCTCCATCTTCTTCATCAACAGCCTCTTCATGCGTCTTCTTCCGATGCTGGGGGTCAAACTTCTAGGTAGAGCCGATTGCGCATGCCCGCCAGCCACAAGAAAATGGCTGCTTACTTACTGTGTAAGCGGCCACTTTTCTTGTGGCCGCAGACATGAGTAGTCGGCTCTGCCCAAGACCTAGATGTTTGATCCCCAGTGCCGGAAGAAGACGCGTGAAGAGGCCGTTCCTGAAGAAGATGGAGAGTTCTCTCGCAGCATTGGGGACACCCCCAGTGTTGTTTGAGTGCAAGGGCCCGCCCCCAGTGCTGCGAGAGAACTCATTTCTATACCGATGAAAACCGGAATTTATACGTAATTGATTTTAATGGTAGAATCCCTTTAATGGATGCCTCTGTTGAGTACACTGTTCCATAAAGCAATAAGTATCCCTACTATACCTGCCTACTATACAGTCACTATGTCAGTAGGACTCTATGGATGTTTGACATATGCACCAGTTGCTTTTCCAATACAGAGACTACATATAGGCTCAACTTTGATATGAACTTGCTCATATATATTTTTCTCTCCTTTTTACCAAAATATTGCTCAGCATCTCCAAACCCTGGGATGGAAATTCTGCCTGGCTGTCTGTCATGGTAGTTTTCAAGATCTGAACAGAATTACGAGGATCCACTTCAGGAGATAAACAGAAGCTTAAGATCAAGCTCCTCAGCTTCGATGGAAAATCCATAACAGGTGTCTCTTTTGTGATTTTGTGCCCTCAGCGATCGGTTCCTGGGTTCCTGACCGTTTCTTCTGGACCCTCTATAGCTACAACCTTGACTGAGTTCTCATCTGGTCCTCAGTTGGTATCTCCTCAGCCATGGAGATGTTCTGTAGACTGGATTTTGAGCTTTCGATCATTGTCATGTTGCCTATGCCAATGGTGGAATGGTAGAGTGTAAACAGGTAAAGTCAAGGGGCATCCAAGCCTGGTCCCCCCCCCCCAATACATTTAGACCTAAGGCCACATTCTAGAATACAGACCAGACCCATCCCCAAAATAAATACAGACCCCTGATCAAACCCCATAGTCAAATGCAATCTGTATACGTCTACAACCAGATCAGAAACCCCTTAAAGGAGTTTTCTGACCAAAGCAAGTGATCCCCTATAGGAAAAGAGATAACTTGCAGATGTTTGGGGGTCCGACCGCTCCATTAATTTTAGTGGGAGTGCCAGAGATAGCCGAGTATCAAACATCATCAATGTCCAGCGCTCTTATTGAAAAGAAAGGAGCCGTGAGCATGCCCGACAACCGATCCATCCACTCTCTTTATCCGTATGGACCTGAGTGGTCAGACTCCCCTGTTCTGAAAGCTATCCCCAATCCTATGGATACAGGATAGCTTGCTTTGGTTGGAAAACCCCTTTAAACTCTTTGCCAGACATCTAAATAAATTTAGGGTTTGCACATACAGTGTTGGCCAAAAGTATTGGCACCCCTGCAATTCTGTCAGATAATACTCCTGTTCTTCCAGATAATGATTGCAATCACAAACTCTTTGGTATTTTCTTCATTTAATTTGTCTTCAATGGAAAACCACAAAAAGAATTGTCAAAAAGCCAAATTGGATATAATTCCACAGCAAACATAAAAAAGGGGGTGGACAAAAGTATTGGCACTGTTTGAAAAATCATGTGCTGCTTCTCTAATTTGTGTAATTAACAGCACCTGTTACTTACCTGAGGCACCTAACAGGTGGTGGCAATAACTAAATCACACTTGCAGCCAGTTGAAATGGACTAAAGTTGACTCCACCTCTGTCCTGTGTCCTTGTGTGTACAGTGTTGGCCAAAAGTATTGGCACCCCTGCAATTCTGTCAGATAATACTCAGTGTCTTCCAGAAAATGATTGCAATCACAAATTCTTTGGTAATATCATCATTTAATTTGTCTCCAATGGAAAAACACAAAAGAGAATGAAAAAAAGTCAAACCATTGATCATTGTATATATATGACCTTCTCTGTGCAGCTTCTTGTGCCAGACCCTTGACCTGACCACTGAACTAAATTCAGACGCCCAATTCACCACCATAGTGGAGACCTCTATAATATCTTGGTGTAAGGAGACTTTATTACATCACAGACTTGAACTAAATTTACAATTTTTTTGGAAGATCAAAGACTATTTAGTGCAATAAATATGAAATAGGGATCTTCATACCTGGGACAAAACTTCTTCCCATGGCTGTAGGTAAAGGGTATTACTTTATCTTCTCTGTTTTGTTTGGAGAAGTGAATAGGGCTGAGCTGCAATTATTCTCTCTATGTAGATATTTCCACTTACAGCAAGCTCTTCAATATCAATTCCCTAAAGTTTCCATGTTATGACATCTTTTACCGGAGCTTGAGGACTGTGTGACGCTCCAGAGCTCCACCAAGAACTAGATTTGGTCGATCCCAAAGTGGCCGTTGGCTTTTCTGCCATCCTATAGTGTCTCTTTGGGCCTAAGGGTGCATTCACACAGTGTAACGTGCCGCGTGATGTGGCACGTGTACGCCGCGGGACCCTTTGTGTGCGCCGCGAATAAATGCACGGCGGCAAACTAGCGCGGCGCATACGATCCCCGCTCCCATTGAAATCAATGGGAGCGTGTACGGCACACAAAGGGTCCCGCGGCGTACACGTGCCACATCACGCGGCACGTTACACCGTGTGAATGCACCCTTAGGGATGCTACCAGATGCTACGGCCTGCCCCATCTACATGTGTCTCTTGGGTTTGCACCATCCACACACCGTAGACTTACTCAGGGTCCACGTAAACACCAGGTCACTATCACCACTTGCAGAATCCCAACTACCCCTGGCTGTGAGCGTGTAAGTGTCCATGTTCTCCAAAACTCTAAGCAATGAGAATACAGCCACAATGTCTAATTGTAGGTTAGACAAGACAAAGTATCTTCCCTGACACTTGGTTTATCTTCTTACTAGTCATCGCTTTCCTTCTAGTTCCTACCAGTGAACTTACTAGCAAGGCGAGAGCTATAGGTGACCATATCTATAAGTCTACACATGATGATCTCTGCCATAGCATTGGGAGAAATCTAATCCCATTGTTGACCTTGGCCTATTGTTTGACTCAGTTTTTGATTCTATACATCCATGTATGACTTCTGCCTGTACTCGACCTATGTATCTAAGCTGCTCGCCCTGACCCTTTGGCTGTTTACATCTCTATTATGTACAAGCATCTCTCCGGCAATTGGTTCAGCTGCCATCTACACCGGGACTACTCCTAGAGGTTGCGACCTCATGGTCCCCTCCAGTGAAGAACAGAACCCTTTATAGGAGATAAAGTGTGAAAACCAGGAGGTCACTAAGACAAAGCCCTCAAGAGTAGCCCAAAGTCTAACAGTCTAGGTGGCGGAGCAGGTCCATATAGGCTGTCCGTTACAGCTACTCAGTGGTAGGGTTGAGTTGGTCTTGACTTTTTAGGATCGATTTTGAAAACTGATTTCCGATCATTTTTCATTCGAACCCGATCTTGATCCCAATACAAGTCAATGGGATTTTTTTACTAATCGGAGATCGGATTTTAAAAACAATCCTATTCACTATACAGCATGGAATCTAACAACTGAACGCTTTAATTGTTAGAATCCATGCTGTGTAGTGATTTTTTTAAATCACTAAGTAGCCAGAGGATTTTTTTTTAATCCTCTGGCTACTTAGTCCCCCCTGGTGTCCACTTACCTGCAGAGATGGCTGGTCCGGTGCCCGGTGTTCTCGTTCTTCTTCGCCTTGCTGCCCCCTGCCTCTCAGGATAGGAGAGTGTGGGCGGGTACTGGGAGGGGAGATGTCACGTCTCCCCACCCTGTACCTGCCCACACTTTCCTAAGCCACAAGCCCCGCCTTCTTCCTAGCTCTTTAACACTAACCTGGGAGGCGGGGGCAGTGAGGCGAAGAAGAACGAGAACACCGGGCACTGGATCAGCCATCTCTGCAGGAAAGTAGCTATTAGAGATGTTAGCTAGTCTCCATTAGAATGAATGGACGCAGCCGGCGCGCAGGGGGTTAAGGCTGTGTGCCGGCTGCTTCCATTCATTCCTATGGAACTGCAGCGGAGCCTTCACACTGAGTATACACTCCGCTCAGAATGAGCGGAGCGTATACTCAGTGTAAAGGCTAACATTGGCCAGAAGCAAAGCATTGTGGAAAATAATCACCAATCTCGATCCCACCTAAAAAGATCGTGTTCGCAATTCCGATCGTGATCGTGAAATTTTCTCGATCGCCAATCGAAATCTGATCTTTTCTGAACACGATCGCTCAACCCTACTCAGTGGGTATACTTCAATAAGTAAGGTCAATATGGATTGTTGGATTGGTGGAATGATCATTCACAGATAGTCCTTCACTCAA
Source organism: Leptodactylus fuscus (assembly GCF_031893055.1). Classification (NCBI taxonomy): domain Eukaryota; kingdom Metazoa; phylum Chordata; class Amphibia; order Anura; family Leptodactylidae; genus Leptodactylus; species Leptodactylus fuscus. Next base: position 276,832,353 of record NC_134266.1, on the reverse strand, counting down.
CGGTTCTTCAACTATCCTACATGGCCACTTTAATAGGCCACGGTTAACCAACCACTTTTTATGGTTTTCCTCCCTATCTTCGGATTAAAGTCTCAGTAGTCCAGTCCACTTACTTCCCATTGACTCCGGCCTCTTTACTGCTCCAGCTCTGCTCATTTCTGGACCTTTGCTCTTTCTCTTTATGTCATAGACCCACCATTAAGCTTCTACTAAGACTCAGACTGTCACTGACATACAGTATACGTTCCTTGCACATGGTGGATAAACTCAGGTATCCTACAGTCACAGGGTAGCGACAGGATCCTCAGGAACCTCAGGCAATCTCTGCACATGTCTGATCATCAACAACTTACAAAGTTACAAAACGTACAACAGCTTACAAAAGTAACCACAACAAAATTCCATCAGGATAATTTTTATTGCAACACAACAAAACAAAATCCCATGAAATATTTTTATTATTGCAACTTAAAAGGCTCGTGAACTAAATTCTGTATATTAGGAAAATTATTTCAAGGAATTCATAAATGTATTTGGTCAATTTTCCAATTGGTGCCAATTAGATGAATTATGAAAATGCTTAAAAAAATATATAAAATTAGTTATGGGGATATTGTCACTCCTTGGGGAGAGACCACCATATAGGTGTGTGGAGACTTATTAAGCCTTTAGCACTCCACTTCGCAAAGGAAAATGGGAAGAATATGCAAATCTGTCTTCTATGATGTAATTAGGAAGTCAGCTGCTGCTGCCTCGGTGTTGCAAACCAATAGAGGGCGCTCACTGGAATGTGCAAGCCTGTCTTCCCTGATGTAGTTAGGAAGACAGAACTCCAGTGAAATAACCCAGTAAAGGTTGCTCCCTTTTGCATCATGCTCGACCTTCCAAGAGGCCTTTGTTTTGCAATGACGCTGGGATTATTACCAGGTATACATAGTCTCTCAATCAAGGACGGCCGTTTCGATGTACTTGCATCTCATCAGCTTGATGTAGAGAGGACTATAACCTGGTAGAGGTGAGAGGCTTAGACAGGGTTATGGGGATATCGTCACTCCGTGGGGAGAGACCACCATATAGGTGTGTGGAGACTTATTAAGCCTTTAGCACTCCACTTCACAAAGGACCATGGGAAGAATAAATAATAAATAATCCCAGCGTCATTGCAAAACAAAGGCCTCTTGGAAGGTCGAGCATGATGCGAAAGGGAGCAACCTTTATTGGGTTATTTCTCTGGAGTTCTGTCTTCCTAACTACATCAGGGAAGACAGGCTTGCACATTCCAGTGAGCGCCCTCTATTGGTTTGCAACACTGAGGCAACAGCAGCTGACTTCCTAATTACATCATGGAAGACAGATTTGCATATTCTTCCCATATAAAATTAGTGTAAACCAATTTTTGAAATTCTAGAGATGAGCAAATAGTATTCGAAACTCTAGTTTCAAATACCTCGCTCCATAGGAATGAATGGAAGCAGCCCGGGCAAGGCCGGTGCCGGTGGCCCATGCTTAACTCCTTGCTGCTCGCCCAATTCCATTTGTTCCTATGGGAGTGAGCTATTCCAAACTATGTTTCAAATATTATTCGAATCAGCTCTTTTAAATTCCGTTCACGTTGTACAAGACACAAGTTTTCGATAAACCTTTCTCAGAGTATTTCTTATTTCTTCTGTTCTGAGGCAGAAGATGATGGGACTGGTGAAATGTGGCACAAATGTATAAACACAGATCAGTAAGACGTTGACATCGGCATTGGAAAAGAGCTGGAATTGGTTGTAGGTGTAGACGACCAACCTGGGGACAAAGTAGAAGAAGATAACAAACCCTTGGGTGGTGCACGTGTAGAAAACTTTTTGCCAATTTTCTGTATGAGCCATTAAGTAGATTTTCCTTATTATGAATATATAGGAGAATATAATGAAGGACAACGGACAAAGATGGACAACCAGAGCGATAATAAAGACGATACGTCTGGTGGTGAGGGAGTCGACGCAGGATAGAACAGACACAGGTGTGAGGGAACAAAAACAGTTTTTGACCTTGTTTGGTCCACAATATGGCAGCTGTGACCCCATGATGGCAATGGCGAGACCAATGACTGAGGCGATAAACCAAAAAATGTAGCAGAACAGGGAAGCCGTTTTGTTCGTGATGATGGAACAGTAATGAAGAGGTCTACAAATGGCCACAAAGCGGTCAATGGCCATCAGCATGATAATAAAAGAGTCTAAAGAACCCAAATGGTGGACAAAAAACATCTGAAAAAAACAAGCCGCAAAGGACAAGGAACCGTCACCAAACCAATATTTGCCGATGATCTTTGGCAAGGTCAATGTGTCAAATATGAGGTCGGAGAGAGCCAGGTTTCCAATAATGATGTACATGGGATGGTGCAAGTGTTCTTGAAGAATGATCAGACCTAGGACTATACAATTGGAGAACAATGAGATATTGAAGATCACAAAGAAGCTCATGGAGATGGCGATGTGAAAGCTTTCAGAGACACCGGGAAAACCAAGGAGGACAAACTCGGAGACATCACTTTGGTTGATCATTGCCACTTACGAGAACTTCCAATAACAGCCCTGGAAACAAAAAAAAAGGTTGAGAATAATTAAACTAGTGTAAATAAGTGACACAGAAATAAGCAAAAACTTTCTCAAGGGCTTACCAGGACTTTTTGGATTTTGGTTCATTAGAACTTGCACCTTTGTACTATGTATAGGATGATGGGATGTATGGGATGTTATATATGTACTTAGGGACCATTACACTGAAAAGACACCCCATTACACCATCGCTACAGCGAGTCAAGAAACTCAACTTCTTATTGCTCTTATTATCTCCGTTTTTGTATTTTCAGCCTTGACTTTTACAGATTTCTTCTTCTCTCATCTGAGAAGCTTCATTAAAGGGATCCTATCATTAGAATCCCTTTTTTCTAACTAACACAACTAACACATAGGAATAGCCTTAAGAAAGGCTATTTGTCTCCTACCTTTACATGTCGCCGTTCGGTAGATATTCCTTTATGCAAATGAGTTCTCTCGCAGCACTGGGGGTAGGTCCCAGCGCTCAAGCAGCACAGGGCGCTCTCAATGCTGCGAGAGAACTCTCCAGCGCTGCCTCCATCTTCTTCAGGAACCGGCCTCTACGTGTTGCCTTCCGGCCTGGCTTTCAATCTTCTATGCATGTGCAATCCAGAGCCGACTGCACATGCGCATGGCCATTTTTTTGTGCCCACTTACGCGAGCTCTTGTAGTGAGCAGCCACAAAAAATTGGCCACGCGCAGGGGCAGTCGGCTCTGCCTGAGGCCCGCTGACAGAGCCGATTGCGCATGCGTAGAGCATTGAAAGCCAGGCCAGAAGAGGAAGATGACGCGTAGAGGCTGGTTCCTGAAGAAGATGGAGGCGGCGCTGGAGAGTTCTCTCACAGCATAGGGGATGCCCACAGGGCTGTTTGAGCGCTGAGGACCGCCCCCAGTGTTGCGAGAGAACTCATTTGCATAAATACGGAAAACGGAATATCTACTGAACGGCAGCGCGGAGAAGACAACGAAAGGTAGGAGAAGAATAGACTTTCTTAAGGCTATTCCTATGTGTTAGTTAGAATAAAAAGGGATTCTAATGATAGGATCCCTTTAACCAAGTTCTGAACTAACAACAACATTGTGAGTGTTGTGTGCTGATACCTATTAGGTCCTGTTTTTGGTACAGCCTAATAGGAATTTGCTAAGATGTATAATATACTGTAAAACAGAAGTATTGCAATCTAGTGTAGAAGTTATCCTATGTTTAAGTTCCCTTTCCAGAAAATAAGTGTAAAATAGTACAATTTTCTAAAAAACCTAAAAACCTAAAAAGTAAAAAAAAATAAAATTCCCCATTCTAATATAAATAAAGTAAATGAAAAAGCCATAATATCGGCACATGCTTACAAATTCAAATTATTAAACTATATTATTTATTGTATAGGGTGAATTACATTTAAAAAAAAAAAAACATCTTAATAAATACACAATGTTAAAATTTTTGTTCCATATAAAAAGTGATTAAAAAAAAATCATAGAAACCAATAAAATCCCACAATAGATAGATCCATCAATAAATAAAACAAAAAAGTTACTGGAGTCAGAACACTATGCCTCCAAGCAATTGTTCTTCTTTATTTAGTAACTAGCTGGTACCCGCGACTTGGTCTGCGATGATTGTAGCAGTGGGTATATACAGGCGCGGGTAAGGTTTTCGTACTGTGTATAAGGTATGGGATATGAAATGTAACTTTGTATCTTGTTTTTGCTGTAATTCAGAGAATACGTGAGACTTTTGTGTTGAAGTTACTTTGTATTTGAGCTGCTATATATACGGTGTTGTGAGAAACTTTACATAGTGACTTTGGGACAGAAGTATTTGAAGTTAACCCTTTCCCACCGATGGCATTTTTTGATTTTCGTTTTTGACTCCCCTCCTTGTAAACCCCATAACTTTTTTATTTCTCCGCTCCCAGAGCCATATGAGGTCTTAATTTTTCTTCATGATGCCACCATTATTTATTCTATATAATGTACTGGGAAGCAGGGAAAAAATTCTGAATGGGGTGGATTTGAAGAAAAAATGCATTTCTGCGACTTTCTTACGGGCTTTGGTTTTACGGCGTTCACTGTGCAACCAAAATGACATGTCCCCTGTATTCTGTGTTTCGTTACGATTCCGGGGATACCAAATTTATATGGTTTTATTTACATTTTGACCCCTTAAAAAAAATCCAAAACTGTGTTAAAAAATTATTTTTTGAAAAGTCGCCATATTCCGACAGCCGTAACTTTTTTATACATGCGTGTACGGGGATGTATAGGGCGTCTTTTTTTGCGGGAACGGGTGTACTTTGTAATTCTACCATTTTCGGGAAATGTTATTGCTTTGATCAGTTTTTATTCAATTTTTTATCAGAATCAAAACAGTGAAAAAATGGCGGTTTGGCACTTTTCACGATTTTTCCCGCTACGGCGTTTACCGAACAGGAAAAATATTTGTATAACTTTGTAGAGCGGGCGATTTAGGACGCGCGGATACCTAACATGTATGTGTTTCACAGTTTTTAACTACTTTTATATGTGTTCTAGGGAAAGGGGGGTGATTTGAATTTTTAATCCTTTTTATTTATTTTTTTTAATATTTTTTTTACTTTTTTAAAACTTTTTTTTTTTGAATTTATTAGACCTCCTAGGGGTATTGACATGGGTGGGCGGTGTCGCGGATTGTCAGAGCAGTGGGGGTCGGCAAACATGGCTTCTCCGGAGTGTTAAAGAGCGCCTCCTGGAGTATCGGTAAGGTGAGGGGCAAAGTGGTAAAGTATATGTATATGAGATTGTGTGGGGTTAGGGGCGAGGCTGCAGGGGGTAATATGAATTTTGTGGCTTGCTATGGTCCAAAGTGTGTGAGATTGCAGAGATGGTGGTGTGAGTTTGGGTTTTGTGGGTGTCCTGGCACAAATGTATGTGCGCTATTGTGACGAAAAGTAGCCTATTGCGCAATCGGGTGTATTAACTATGTTTGTGGAAAATTTCAGCCAAATCGGTGGAGCGGTTTTTCCGTGATTGAGGAACAAACATCCGAACATGCAAACATCCAAACACACAAACCCACAAACTCACAAACTCACAAACTTTCACATTTATAATATTAATAGGATTGATAAAACATAACAAACCCTATAAATACGATATCGACATCATTGTCTTTTTAATACAGAACAAATGTTCCAAAAATGAAACACAAAAATAAGGACAGAATTGCGGTTTGTTCATGTTGTTCCTCCCAAAACATATTAAATAAAATGAAACAAAACATTGTATATAGCCCAATGGGGTTCCATGTAAAAATACAACTCCTCCTGCAAAAATTAACCCACTTACTATAGAGGACAAAAGTAAAAAAGTTCTATTCGGGGGTGGGACACAAGGTGTACAATACAAGGAATAATACAAGGAATTCACCCTCTTCTTAGTTATCCTTAAAGGTGTATGTCAAAGAGGAAGAGCATGCGGTTAGTATGGGCAGATGGGACCTCCAGATTGGATTGGTCTTATCCAGAGAAGAATCTTATCCTGATCACAGCCACTATAACACTAAAGGGAGAAAACGGGACATGAACAAGAGATTAAGACCAATAGTATAGTATAATAATAGTATAAGCCATCACATGCACAGTATTTTTCTTTCGATACGTTTACTCTTCTCCAACTATAGTTTTGGACTTACTTGAGCCTTCAGGTTTTGGACCTTCAGGTTTTGGAATGCTGAGAGGATGTGAAGTTCTGTAACTCTAGGCCTCCACCATCTTGGAGACTTAAGAGGCCTCCACCACTTATTTTCCTGTCCATACTTGTTGTATCCCCCCTCTTTTATACCTTCTATTAGATTCAATGGTTCTTTAAGTCTTAAGGATATAAGTCCCAACATTGAGAAGGAAAGAGCAAGGGTCCAAAGCTAAAACATGTTAGGGTGCCTTCAGAAGCATACTTTGGGGATCAGGATTGGATCTAAGAGGATTCTTCAGTGGGTCAAGAATCTAAAGAACAACATAAACACTCCAATCATCTTGGAGCAATCACATACGGGTCCAACAGTTCAGGAGTAGCCGGGATGAGGATAAAACAAAAATTCATAAAGGTTCCTAAATCCTCTTTAGATCTTACTAATGTATCGTGCACAATCCTAACATCCAATATGTAATAAGATGTAATAACAGGGGATGACAAAGGCTCCCAAAAACACAAAACATGACCACAAAAATAAGATGACTCCTCATCCTGTCCTGTCAACTAGAGCTGAACGTTGTGGAGCCACCCAATGGTATCTGCACTAGAGATGAGCGAACACTAAAATGTTCGAGGTTCGAAATTCGATTCGAACAGCCGCTCAATGTTCGTGTGTTCGAACGGGTTTCGAACCCCATTATAGTCTATGGGGAACAGATACTCGTTAAGGGGGAAACCCAAATCCGTGTCTGGAGGGTCACCAAGTCCACTATGACACCCCAGGAAATGATGCCAACACCTCTGGAATGACACTGGGACAGCAGGGGAAGCATGTCTGGGGGCATCTAACACACCAAAGACCCTCTATTACCCCAACATCACAGCCTAACAACTACACACTTTACACACTCAATACCACCTCTCTGACAGTAGGAAAACACCTTGAAACATGTGTATTTGGCACTTGCAGTGAGGAGAGCTTGTCACCAGCAGTGAATTTGGCCCTTGTAGTAAGTTGAGGTTGGCACCAACATTTGTTTTGAAAATCAGGGTGGATTGAGCCTCTAACCAGCAGAGTTTGGGCAAATTCATGGTGGAGGGAGCCTCTAAAAACCCCAGTTTGGACCAATTCATGGTGGAGGGAGCCTCTAACCAGCCCAGTTTGGGCAAATTCATGGTGGAGGGAGCCTCTAACCAGCCCAGTTTGGACCAATTAATGGTGGAGGGAGCCTCTAACCAGCCCAGTTTGGACCAATTAATGGTGGAGGGAGCCTCTAACCACCCCAGTTTGGACCAATTCATGGTGGAGGGAGCCTCTAAACAGCCCAGTTTGGGCAAATTCATGGTGGAGGGAGCCTCTAAACAGCCCAGTTTGGGCAAATTCATGGTGGAGGGAGCCTCTAAAAAACCCAGTTTGGACCAATTCATGGTGGAGGGAGCCTCTAACCAGCCCAGTTTGGACCAATTAATGGTGGAGGGAGCCTCTAAACAGCCAAGTTTGGACCAATTCATGGTGGAGGGAGCCTCTAAAAACCCCAGTTTGGACCAATTCATGGTGGAGGGAGCCTCTAACCAGCCCAGTTTGGGCAAATTCATGGTGGAGGGAGCCTCTAAACAGCCCAGTTTGGGCAAATTCATGGTGGAGGGAGCCTCTAACCAGCCCAGTTTGGACCAATTAATGGTGGAGGGAGCCTCTAACCAGCCCAGTTTGGACCAATTAATGGTGGAGGGAGCCTCTAACCACCCCAGTTTGGACCAATTCATGGTGGAGGGAGCCTCTAACCAGCCCAGTTTGGACCAATTCATGGTGGAGGGAGCCTCTAAAAAACCCAGTTTGGACCAATTCATGGTGGAGGGAGCCTCTAAACAGCCCAGTTTGGGCAAATTCATGGTGGAGGGAGCCTCTAAAAACCCCAGTTTGGACCAATTCATGGTGGAGGGAGCCTCTAACCAGCCCAGTTTGGGCAAATTCATGGTGGAGGGAGCCTCTAAAAAACCCAGTTTGGACCAATTCATGGTGGAGGGAGCCTCTAACCAGCCCAGTTTGGGCAAATTCATGGTGGAGGGAGCCTCTAACCAGCCCAGTTTGGACCAATTAATGGTGGAGGGAGCCTCTAACCAGCCCAGTTTGGACCAATTAATGGTGGAGGGAGCCTCTAACCACCCCAGTTTGGACCAATTCATGGTGGAGGGAGCCTCTAAACAGCCCAGTTTGGGCAAATTCATGGTGGAGGGAGCCTCTAAAAAACCCAGTTTGGACCAATTCATGGTGGAGGGAGCCTCTAACCAGCCCAGTTTGGACCAATTAATGGTGGAGGGAGCCTCTAAACAGCCAAGTTTGGACCAATTCATGGTGGAGGGAGCCTCTAAAAACCCCAGTTTGGACCAATTCATGGTGGAGGGAGCCTCTAACCAGCCCAGTTTGGACCAATTAATGGTGGAGGGAGCCTCTAACCAGCCCAGTTTGGACCAATTAATGGTGGAGGGAGCCTCTAACCACCCCAGTTTGGACCAATTCATGGTGGAGGGAGCCTCTAAACAGCCCAGTTTGGGCAAATTCATGGTGGATGGAGCCTCTAAAAAACCCAGTTTGGACCAATTCATGGTGGAGGGAGCCTCTAACCAGCCCAGTTTGGACCAATTAATGGTGGAGGGAGCCTCTAAACAGCCAAGTTTGGACCAATTCATGGTGGAGGGAGCCTCTAAAAACCCCAGTTTGGACCAATTCATGGTGGAGGGAGCCTCTAACCAGCCCAGTTTGGGCAAATTCATGGTGGAGGGAGCCTCTAAACAGCCCAGTTTGGGCAAATTCATGGTGGAGGGAGCCTCTAACCAGCCCAGTTTGGACCAATTAATGGTGGAGGGAGCCTCTAACCAGCCCAGTTTGGACCAATTCATGGTGGAGGGAGCCTCTAACCAGCCCAGTTTGGACCAATTAATGGTGGAGGGAGCCTTTAACCACCCCAGTTTGGACCAATTCATGGTGGAGGGAGCCTCTAACCAGCCCAGTTTGGACCAATTCATGGTGGAGGGAGCCTCTAAAAAACCCAGTTTGGACCAATTCATGGTGGAGGGAGCCTCTAAACAGCCCAGTTTGGGCAAATTCATGGTGGAGGGAGCCTCTAAAAAACCCAGTTTGGACCAATTCATGGTGGAGGGAGCCTCTAACCAGCCCAGTTTGGACCAATTAATGGTGGAGGGAGCCTCTAAACAGCCAAGTTTGGACCAATTCATGGTGGAGGGAGCCTCTAAAAACCCCAGTTTGGACCAATTCATGGTGGAGGGAGCCTCTAACCAGCCCAGTTTGGACCAATTAATGGTGGAGGGAGCCTCTAACCAGCCCAGTTTGGACCAATTAATGGTGGAGGGAGCCTCTAACCACCCCAGTTTGGACCAATTCATGGTGGAGGGAGCCTCTAAACAGCCAAGTTTGGACCAATTCATGGTGAAGGGAGCCTCTAAAAACCCGTTTGGACCAATTCATGGTGGAGGGAGCCTCTAACCAGCCCAGTTTGGGCAAATTCATGGTGGAGGGAGCCTCTAAACAGCCAAGTTTGGGCAAATTCATGGTGGAGGGAGCCTCTAACCAGCCCAGTTTGGACCAATTAATGGTGGAGGGAGCCTCTAACCAGCCCAGTTTGGACCAATTAATGGTGGAGGGAGCCTCTAACCACCCCAGTTTGGACCAATTCATGGTGGAGGGAGCCTCTAAACAGCCAAGTTTGGACCAATTCATGGTGGAGGGAGCCTCTAAAAACCCCAGTTTGGACCAATTCATGGTGGAGGGAGCCTCTAACCAGCCCAGTTTGGACCAATTAATGGTGGAGGGAGCCTCTAAACAGCCAAGTTTTGGGAAATTCATGGTGGAGGGAGCCTCTAACCAGCCCAGTTTGGACCAATTCATGGTGGAGGGAGCCTCTAAACAGCCCAGTTTGGGCAAATTCATGGTGGAGGGAGCCTCTAAAAAACCCAGTTTGGACCAATTCATGGTGGAGGGAGCCTCTAACCAGCCCAGTTTGGACCAATTAATGGTGGAGGGAGCCTCTAACCAGCCCAGTTTGGACCAATTAATGGTGGAGGGAGCCTCTAACCACCCCAGTTTGGACCAATTCATGGTGGAGGGAGCCTCTAAACAGCCAAGTTTGGACCAATTCATGGTGGAGGGAGCCTCTAAAAACCCCAGTTTGGACCAATTCATGGTGGAGGGAGCCTCTAACCAGCCCAGTTTGGGCAAATTCATGGTGGAGGGAGCCTCTAAACAGCCCAGTTTGGGCAAATTCATGGTGGAGGGAGCCTCTAAAAAACCCAGTTTGGACCAATTCATGGTGGAGGGAGCCTCTAAACAGCCAAGTTTGGACCAATTCATGGTGAAGGGAGCCTCTAAAAACCCGTTTGGACCAATTCATGGTGGAGGGAGCCTCTAACCAGCCCAGTTTGGGCAAATTCATGGTGGAGGGAGCCTCTAAACAGCCCAGTTTGGGCAAATTCATGGTGGAGGGAGCCTCTAACCAGCCCAGTTTGGACCAATTAATGGTGGAGGGAGCCTCTAACCAGCCCAGTTTGGACCAATTAATGGTGAAGGGAGCCTCTAACCACCCCAGTTTGGACCAATTCATGGTGGAGGGAGCCTCTAAACAGCCAAGTTTGGACCAATTCATGGTGGAGGGAGCCTCTAAAAACCCCAGTTTGGACCAATTCATGGTGGAGGGAGCCTCTAACCAGCCCAGTTTGGACCAATTAATGGTGGAGGGAGCCTCTAAACAGCCAAGTTTTGGGAAATTCATGGTGGAGGGAGCCTCTAACCAGCCCAGTTTGGACCAATTCATGGTGGAGGGAGCCTCTAAACAGCCCAGTTTGGGCAAATTCATGGTGGAGGGAGCCTCTAAAAAACCCAGTTTGGACCAATTCATGGTGGAGGGAGCCTCTAACCAGCCCAGTTTGGACCAATTAATGGTGGAGGGAGCCTCTAACCAGCCCAGTTTGGACCAATTAATGGTGGAGGGAGCCTCTAACCACCCCAGTTTGGACCAATTCATGGTGGAGGGAGCCTCTAAACAGCCAAGTTTGGACCAATTCATGGTGGAGGGAGCCTCTAAAAACCCCAGTTTGGACCAATTCATGGTGGAGGGAGCCTCTAACCAGCCCAGTTTGGGCAAATTCATGGTGGAGGGAGCCTCTAAACAGCCCAGTTTGGGCAAATTCATGGTGGAGGGAGCCTCTAAAAAACCCAGTTTGGACCAATTCATGGTGGAGGGAGCCTCTAACCAGCCCAGTTTGGACCAATTAATGGTGGAGGGAGCCTCTAAACAGCCAAGTTTGGACCAATTCATGGTGGAGGGAGCCTCTAAAAACCCCAGTTTGGACCAATTCATGGTGGAGGGAGCCTCTAACCAGCCCAGTTTGGACCAATTAATGGTGGAGGGAGCCTCTAACCACCCCAGTTTGGATCAATTCATGGTGGAGGGAGCCTCTAACCAGCCCAGTTTGGACCAATTCATGGTGGAGGGAGCCTCTAAAAAACCCAGTTTGGACCAATTCATGGTGGAGGGAGCCTCTAAACAGCCCAGTTTGGGCAAATTCATGGTGGAGGGAGCCTCTAAACAGCCCAGTTTGGGCAAATTCATGGTGGAGGGAGCCTCTAACCAGCCCAGTTTGGACCAATTAATGGTGGAGGGAGCCTCTAACCAGCCCAGTTTGGACCAATTCATGGTGGAGGGAGCCTCTAACCAGCCCAGTTTTGGCAAATTCATGGTGGAAGGAGCCTCTAACCAGCAGAGTTGTGGGAAAGCAGGGTGGAGGGAGCCTCTAACCAGCAGAGTTGGTGGAAATCAGGGTGGAGGGAGCCTCTAACCAGCAGAGTTGGGGGAAATCATGTTGGAGGGAGCCTAGTATTAGCAGAATTGTGCAACGCTTATGGTGGATGAGTATGAGGATGCGGAGGAATTGGAGAGGTTGAGTACAGACATGGAGTTTCATGTTGGGGTGCTTTACACAGGTGGGCACAAAAATGAAGGCTCTATCCAGTGGTGGTTCATTTTTATCAAAGTGAGCCGGTCGGCACTCTCAGCTGACAGACGGGTGCGCTTGTCAGTGATGATGCCACCGGCTGCACTGAACACCCTCTCAGATAGGACGCTGGCGGCAGGACAGGACAGCACCTCCAAGGCATATAGGGCAAGTTCAAGCCACAGGTCCAACTTCGACACCCAATACGTGTAGGGCGCAGAGGGGTCGGAGAGGACAGGGCTGTGGTCGGAAAGGTATTCCCGCAACATGCGCCTATACTTCTCACGCCTGGTGACACTAGGACCCTCCGTGGCGGCACTTTGGCGAGGGGGTGCCATCAAGGTGTCCCAGACCTTAGACAGTGTGCCCCTCGTTTGTGTGGACCGGTGAGAACTTGGTTGCCTACTGGAGGAACTGCCCTCCCTGCCGCCAACGTCACATGCTGGAAACATCTCCATCATATTCTGCACCAATTGCCTGTGGCAAGCATTGATGCGATTGGCCCTCCCCTCTACCGGAATAAAAGACGAGATGTTGTTTTTATACCGGGGGTCAAGGATAGCAAAGATCCAGTACTGGTTGTCCTCCATGATTTTGACAATACGCTTGTCGGTTGTAAAGCACCCCAACATGAACTCAGCCATGTCTGCCACAGTGTTAGTTGGCATGACTCCTCTGGCCCCACCGGAAAGTTCAATCTCCATTTCCTCCTCATCCTCCATGTCTACCCATCCGCGCTGCAACAATGGGACGATTCGAAGTTGCCCGGAAGCCTCCTGTATCACCATCACATCATCGGACAACTCTTCTTCCTCCTCCTCCTCCTCCTCCTCCTCCATTAAACGCAGTGAAGCGGACAGATGTGTGGACCTACTCTCCAGCTGTGACGGATCGGATGCTATCCCTAACTCCTCTGTGTGATCTGAGTTATCCCTGATGTCAATCAGGGATTCTCTCAGAACACACAAGAGCGGGATTGTAAGGCTCACCATCGCATCCTCAGAGCTCACCCTCCTTGTGGACTCCTCAAAGACCCGTAGGATGTCACAAAGGTCTCTCATCCATGGCCACTCATGGATGTGAAACTGAGGCAGCTGACTTTGTGGCACCCTAGGGTTTTGTAGCTGGTATTCCATCAAAGGTCTCTGCTGCTCAACCACTCTATTCAACATCTGAAACGTTGAGTTCCAGCGTGTGGGGACGTCGCACAAAAGCCGGTGTTGTGGCACATGCAGGCGTTGCTGGAGAGATTTTAAGCTAGCAGCGGCTACTGTCGACTTGCGAAAGTGGGCGCACATGCGCCGCACTTTCACCAGTAGCTCTGGAACATTGGGGTAGCTCTTTAGGAAACGTTGCACCACTAGGTTGAAGACGTGGGCCAGGCATGGAACATGTTGGAGTCCGGCAAGCTCCAGAGCTGCTACCAGGTTCCGGCCGTTATCACAAACGACCATGCCTGGGCCCAGGTGCAGCGGCTCAAACCATATTGCCGTCTCATCGAGGAGGGCATCCCTCACCTCGGAGGCAGTGTGCTGTCTGTCCCCCAAGCTGATCAGCTTCAGCACAGCCTGCTGACGTCTACCAACGCCAGTGCTGCAACGTTTCCAACTCGTAGCTGGGGTCAATCTAACAGCGGAGGAGGAGGCGGTGGCGGAGGAGGAGGCGGTGGCGGAGGAGGAGGCGGTAGAGGAGGAGGAGGAGGGGGGTGTTCTTCTCGTGTCCCTGCCAGGAATGTTAGGCGGGGAGACGAGGTACACCGGGCCAGTTTGGGAAGCAGTCCCAGCCTCAACTACATTCACCCAGTGTGCCGTCAGTGAAATGTAGCGTCCCTGTCCGCATGCACTTGTCCACGCGTCGGTGGTCAAGTGGACCTTTGTGCAAAGCGCGGAACTAAGGGCCCGCCTGATGTTGAGTGACACGTGCTGGTGCAAGGCGGGGACGGCACACCGGGAGAAGTAGTGACGGCTAGGGACGGCATAGCGAGGTGCCGCAGTTGCCATCAGGTCCAGGAAGGCGGGAGTTTCAACAAGCCGGAACGCCAACATCTCCTGGGCCAGCAGTTTAGCGATGTTGGCGTTCAAGGCTTGCGCGTGTGGGTGGTTAGCAGTGTATTTCTGCCGCCGCTCCAATGTCTGAGAGATGGTGGGTTGTTGTAAAGAAACGCCTGATGGTGCCTTTGATGGTGCAGGAGAAGGAGATAAGACAGGACCAGGGGAGGATGAGGTAGAAGTCAACAAAGTGGCGGAGGCAGATGAAGTGGTGTCCTGGCTCGTCCTCTGGAGTGCATCGCCAGCACAGTCAGCAGTGGCAGTGGCAGAGGCAGAGGCAGAGGCAGTGGCAGAGGCAGTGGCAGAGGCAGTGGCAGTGGCGTGAACGGCAGGCGGCCTTTGTCCTGCCGTTGCTGCCTGCCACTGATTCCAGTGCTTGGATTCCAAATGACGGCGCATTGAAGTGGTGGACAGGTTGCTCTTCTCAGAGCCCCTAATCAATTTCGAGAGGCAAATTGTGCAGACAACACTATATCTGTCCTCGGCGCATTCCTTGAAAAAACTCCACACCTTCGAGAAACGTGCCCTCGAGGTGGGAGTTTTTCGGGGCTGGGTACGAACTGGAACATCTTGGGAGATTCCGGGTGTGGCCTGGCTTCGCCTAAGCTGCTGACCTCTGCCTCTGCCTCTAGCTACCCTTTTTGGTGCTGCACCTGCCTCAACATCCACACTACTTTCCCCGCTTGACATCCCCCCTGTCCAGGTCGGGTCAGTGTCCTCATCATCCACCACTTCCTCTTCCAACGCCTGTCTCATCTCCTCCTCCCGCACAATGCGCCGGTCAACTGGATGCCCTGACGGCAACTGCGTCACATCATCGTCGATGAGGGTGGGTTGCTGGTCATCCACCACCAAATCGAACGGAGATGGAGGAGACTCTAGTGTTTGAGCATCTGGACACAGATGCTCCTCTGTTAGGTTCGTGGAATCGTGACGTGGAGAGGCAGGTTGAGGGACAATGAAAGGAGCGGAGAACAGCTCTGGGGAGCAGGGACAGTTTGGGTTATTGTTCTGTAAAGCTTCGGAATTTTGGGAGGAAGGAAGACAAGACTGTTGGGTAATAGGAGGAGAGGAGGCAGAGTCTGACTGGCTGCTGGACAATGTGCTGTAAGCGTTCTCTGACAGCCATTGCAAGACCTGTTCCTGGTTCTCGGGCCTACTAAGGTTTGTACCCTGCAGTTTAGTTAATGTGGCAAGCAACCCTGGCACTGTGGAGTGGCGCAATGCTTGCTGCCCCACAGGAGTAGGCACGGGACGCCCTGTGGCTTCACTGCTACCTTGCTCCCCAGAACCATTCCCCCGACCTCGCCCACGGCCTCGTCCACGTCCCTTTCCGGGAGCCTTGCGCATTTTGAATTCCTAGTTAGAAATTGGCACTGTATACCAGTAGTAAAAATTGTGGGTGCACGTAACCCCAATATATTCTTTGAATTCCCAGTCAGACACTGGCACTATATGGCAGTAGCAAGAAATGAGGGTATTTGTATTCCCAATATACTCTTTAAATTCCCAGTCAGACAATGGCACTGTATACCAGTAGTAAAAATTGTGGGTGCACGTAACCCCAATATATTCTTTGAATTCCCAGTCAGAAACTGGCACTATATGGCAGTAGCAAGAAATGAGGGTATTTGTATTCCCAATATACTCTTTGAATTCCCAGTCAGACAATGGCACTGTATACCAGTAGTAAAAATTGTGGGTGCACGTAACCCCAATATATTCTTTGAATTACCAGTCAGAAACTGGCACTATATGGCAGTAGCAAGAAATGAGGGTATTTATAACCCCAATATATTCTTTGAATTCCCAGTCAGACAATGGCACTGTATACCAGTAGTAAAAATTGTGGGTGCACGTAACCCCAATATATTCTTTGAATTCCCAGTCAGACACTGGCACTATATGGCAGTAGCAAGAAATGAGGGTATTTGTATTCCCAATATATTCTTTGAATTCCCAGTCAGACAATGGCACTGTATACCAGTAGTAAAAATTGTGGGTGCACGTAACCCCAATATATTCTTTGAATTACCAGTCAGAAACTGGCACTATATGGCAGTAGCAAGAAATGAGGGTATTTGTATTCCCAATATATTCTTTGAATTCCCAGTCAGACAATGGCACTGTATACCAGTAGTAAAAATTGTGGGTGTATATAGCCCCAATTCTATTGCTAGGGGACTTGCAGGGTATTTCTGGGGTGAAGGTGGGGGGGCACACCGTTGGAACGGGTATCGGGGTATATATCGGGTATACGGGAATACACTGACAGTGTATTCCATTCAGGATCCTGGGAAAGCTGGGTTGCGGCGATTGAGCCCGTCAGTGCCACGTTACACTGACAAGCTTCTCCCTGGAATTTAGCTCTTACAAGAGCTGTTGGTTGTCTTCTCCTTCCTATCCTAGCCTGTCCCTGCCTACCCAGAATCTAAGCCCTAGCTAGCTGGACGGAAACCTCCGTCCTCGGTGAATTGCAAGCTCAGAATGACGCGAACCTGGGCGTCGCTGTTCTTTTAAATTAGAGGTCACATGTATTCGGCAGCCAATGGGTTTTGCCTACTTTTTTCAACGTCACCGGTGTCGTAGTTCCTGTCCCACCTACCCTGCGCTGTTATTGGAGCAAAAAAGGCGCCAGGGAAGGTGGGAGGGGAATCGAGTAATGGCGCACTTTACCACGCGGTGTTCGATTCGATTCGAACATGCCGAACAGCCTAATATCCGATCGAACATGAGTTCGATAGAACACTGTTCGCTCATCTCTAATCTGCACCATAAACCATGTGCCACGTCCCCTGCCAAGCAGAAGCCGTCATACATTGGGCTAATAAGTTATCCAAAACGGGCCCAAAATTCTGGATTTAATTACTACAACCCCTGCCTACAAATAATCTACCTATGCAATACTATGGAGCCCAAATCCAAAAAGTTGCCCTGTCCTACTGATCGTGGATGACACTTACGGAGAAGAAGGAGCAGTGGAAGGACTCCGGTCATGATCCAGGCTGCGCGCTCACGTCTCGCCCTCTGCTCCCCTCTATTTATATGTCTGCACGTGCGGCCGTCCGGGTCTCCGGTGATTTTCTCCAGTATATTGTAACTTCTTAATGACAATTTATTACGTCACAGGGGACTTCAGATGTCACAATCGTAAAACCGACTGCGTCTAATGTGTGCACATCCCATGAAATATTCCCTGACGACTCTATCCCATAATCACAGCGGCAGCTGGAGAAGATTCATGCTAGGGTAATATACAAAAAATATACCAAAAAATTGAGGGCAGAATTCCAAATTTTCCTAGGTGGTCATCTATGGACTGAAAATTTAAAAAAGGATTAAAAAGTTTAAAAAAAAAGAAAAAATTCTAAAAATTTAACAATAAATGGAACTGGTATCACAGAAAGTACCCAAACTAAGAATATCCAACAATACTCACCCCATGATATGAATGGCGTAACAACAACCCCCTCCCCAAATTTCACAATTGGCCTTTATTATCTTGGTCACATCCATCCACCAACACAATAGGAATAGAAAGCGATTAAGAAGTTATAGATGCCGCAGATCGGTAACAATAAAAAGGAACATTCAGCCCGCAAAAAAAAGAAAAACAACCCCCCCCAAAAAAAAAAAAAAAAAAATGATGGAATTTAGGGTAGAGTGATTGGGATTGGAAAAAATCGGATTCTGATCGGTGATCGAGCAAATTTCACGATTGGGATCGGATGGAAAATGATCGGAAATCGGATTTTAAAATTGATCCTGAAATCTCAAGATCGGCTCAACCCTAGTGGAATTGTGTGTGTATATCTATATATCCTGCTAATATTATAAAGGTGAATGTATGTGTGTTTGGATGTTTGTTCCTCCATCACACCTACACGGGTGAATGGATTTGTCTGTAAATGTGCACATACATACCTTGGGTCCCGGACTGAACGATAGGCTACATGGAATTCCCGTACACCACCACAATTCACTTCCGTACCCGGTGCTTCTCACGGTTCAATTTGCTGCAAGTCCTGGCACGCTGTAGGACCTGGGATGACGTCATCCCAGCCCCTTCAGCAGCTCACCTGATTGGATGCCGCTTCTCTATGTGGGCGGAGTTATCGTCCGGCTGCCGTCCACACCAACATGGCGTCTCTGAGAGGTCCGGAGCGTCCTGCACAAGGGCCTCTACTCTGGGGCAGCGACAAGTCCATACGCTGCCCCACCTGTGTGGCCTCATCATGGGACCGCAGTACTCTGCTGCGGCAGGACAGGGGGTCGCCTGCGCCACGCTCTGGAATGCCAGTTCAGCCAGCTGTCCCGCAGTGTCTGCCGTCTCTGGACACTACAAGTCGGAAGATCGGTGCACAGGAAGCCGAGGGTGTGGTGAGGACGGGGCCACAGGTTGGTAGGGGGAAAGGGGACACACAGTCAGCAGGGTCTGGTGAGGGGGAAAAGGGAGCATGGGGTAGGTATGACAGGGGAAGGGGCCATGGGGTAGGAGGAAGGAGTGACCACATGGGGAAGCGGGTAGGGACAGAGGGTGGTAGGGTGGCGGGCGCCAGGAGGGAGAGGAGGTAAAGAGTTACAGCAGGCCTCAGGGTGTGGGGGCACGGGGTAGGTAAGACAGGGGAAGGGGGCACGGGGTAGGTAAGACGGGGGAATGGGGCATGGAGTAGGTTACACGGGAGAAGGGGGCATGGGGTTAGGTATGGAAGGGGGCACATTCCTGGGGGGCAAAGGGGCACAGGTTAGGAGGAAGGAGTAACCACATGGGGAAGCGGGTAGGGAGAAAGGGGAGTGGCGGGCGCCAGGAGGTAGATGAGGTAAACAGTTCCAACGGGCCGCAGGGTGGGCCCTGAGGGTCCATGGGCCCACAGGTGTAGGAAGGGCCCGCTGCGGACACAAGGCAAAGGAACAAGCCTACGCACCACTCCAGGTGGGTCCTGCAGGGGGTCGGGCTTCTGCAGACGAAGTCGCGGGTAAAAGCTATTATATATATATATATATATATATATATATATATATATATATACTAGCTGGTATCCGCGACTTGGTCTGCGGTGATTGTAGCAGTGGGTATATACAGGCGCGGGTAAGGTTTTCGTACTGTGTATAAGGTATGGGATATGAAATGTAACTTTGTATCTTGTTTTTGCTGTAATTCAGAGAATACGTGAGACTTTTGTGTTGCAGTTACTTTGTATTAGAGCTGCTATATATACGGTGTTGTGAGAAACTTTACATAGTGACTTTGGGACAGAAGTATTTGAAGTTAACCCTTTCCCGCCGATGGCATTTTTTGATTTTCGTTTTTGACTCCCCTCCTTCTAAACCTCATAACTTTTTTATTTCTCCGCTCCCAGAGTCATATGAGGTGTTAATTTTTGCGGGACAAATTTTTCTTCATGATGCCACCATTAATTATTCTATATAATGTACTGGGAAGCAGGGAAAAAATTCAAAATGGGGTGGATTTCAAGAAAAAATGCATTTCTGCGACTTTCTTACGGGCTTTGGTTTTACAGCGCTCACTGTGCAACCAAAATGACATGTCCCCTGTATTCTGTGTTTCGTTACGACTCCGGGGATACCAAATTTATATGGTTTTAGTTACATTTTGACCCCTTAAAAACAAATCCAAAACTGTTAAAAAAATTTTTTTTGAAAAGTCACCATATTCCGACAGCCGTAACTTTTTTATACGTGCGTGTACGGGGATGTATAGGGCGTCTTGTTTTGTGGGACCGGGTGTACTTTGTAATTCTACCATCTGCAGAAAATGTTATTGCTTTGATCACTTTTTATTCAAATTTTTATCAGAATCAAAACAGTGAAAAAACGGCAGTTTGGCACTTTTGACCATTTTTCCCGCTACGGCGTTTACCGAACAGGAAAAATATTTGTAGAGCTTTGTAGAGCGGGCGATTTTGGACGCGGGGATACCTAACACGTATGTGTTTCACAGTTTTTAACTACTTTTATATGTGTTCTAGGGAGAGGGGGGTGATTTGAATTTTTAATCCTTTTTTTTTTTGTTTTTAATATTGTTTTTACTTTTTTTAAACTTTTTTTTTTGCATTTATTAGACCTCCTAGGGGTATTGACATGGGTGGGGGGTGTCGCGGATTGTCAGAGCGGTGGGGGTCGGCAAACATGGCTGCTCCGGAGCGTTAAAGAGCGCCTCCTGGAGTATCGGTAAGGTGAGGGGCAAAGTGGTAAAGTATATGTATATGTGATTGTGTGGGGTTAGGGGCGAGGCTGTAGAGGGCAATAGGAATTTTGTGGCTTGCTATGGTCCAAAGTGTGTGAGATTGCAGAGATGGTGATGTGAGTTTGGGGTTTGTGGGGGTTCTGGGAAAAACGTATGTGCACTATTGTGACGAAAACTAGCCTATTGCGCAATGGGGTGTATTAACTATGTTTGTGGAAAATTTCAGCCAAATCGGTCGAGTGGGTTTTGCGTGATTGACTAACAAACATCCGAACATCCAAACTCACAAACTTTCACATTTATAATATTAATAGGATTAATTCCACTCCACTAGAGATGAGCGAACAGTGTTCTATCGAACTCATGTTCGATCGGATATTAGGCTGTTCGGCATGTTCGAATCGAATCGAACACCGCGTGGTAAAGTGCGCCATTACTCGATTCCCCTCCCACCTTCCCTGGCGCCTTTTTTGCTCCAATAACAGCGCAGGGGAGGTGGGACAGGAACTACGACACCGGTGACGTTGAGAAAAGTAGGCAAAACCCATTGGCTGCCGAAAACATGTGACCTCTAATTTAAAAGAACAGCGCCGCCCAGGTTCGCGTCATTCTGAGCTTGCAATTCACCGAGGACGGAGGTTTCCGTCCAGCTAGCTAGGGCTTAGATTCTGGGTAGGCAGGGACAGGCTAGGATAGGAAGGAGAAGACAACCAACAGCTCTTGTAAGAGCTAAATTCCAGGGAGAAGCTTGTCAGTGTAACGTGGCACTGACGGGCTCAATCGCCGCAACCCAGCTTTCCCAGGATCCTGAATGGAATACACTGTCAGTGTATTCCCGTATACCCGATATATACCCCCGATACCCGTTCCAACGGTGTGCCCCCCCACCTTCACCCCAGAAATACCCTGCAAGTCCCCTAGCAATAGAATTGGGGCTATATACACCCACTATTTTTGCTACTGCCATATAGTGCCATTGTCTGACTGGGAATTCAAAGAATATATTGGGGTTACGTGCACCCACAATTTTTACTACTGGTATACAGTGCCAGTTTCTGACTGGGAATTCAAAGAATATATTGGGGTTACGTGCACCCACAATTTTTACTACTGGTATACAGTGCCAGTTTCTGACTGGGAATTCAAAGAATATATTGGGGTTACGTGCACCCACAATTTTTACTACTGGTATACAGTGCCATTGTCTGACTGGGAATTCAAAGAATATATTGGGGTTATAAATACCCTCATTTCTTGCTACTGCCATATAGTGCCAGTTTCTGACTGGGAATTCAAAGAATATATTGGGGTTACGTGCACCCACAATTTTTACTACTGGTATACAGTGCCAGTTTCTGACTGGGAATTCAAAGAATATATTGGGGTTACAAATACCCTCATTTCTTGCTACTGCCATATAGTGCCAGTTTCTGACTGGTAATTCAAAGAATATATTGGGGTTACGTGCACCCACAATTTTTACTACTGGTATATAGTGCCATTGTCTGACTGGGAATTCAAAGAATATATTGGGGTTACGTGCACCCACAATTTTTGCTACTGGTATATAGTGCCAATTTCTAACTGGGAATTCAAAATGCGCAAGGCTCCCGGAAAGGGACGTGGACGAGGCGTGGGCGAGGTCGGGGGAATGGTTCTGGGGAGCAAGGTAGCAGTGAAGCCACGGGGCGTCCCATGCCTACTCCTGTGGGGCAGCAAGCATTGCGCCACTCCACAGTGCCAGGGTTGCTTGCCACATTAACTAAACTGCAGGGTACAAACCTTAGTAGGCCCGAGAACCAGGAACAGGTCTTGCAATGGCTGTCAGAGAACGCTTACAGCACATTGTCCAGCAGCCAGTCAGACTCTGCCTCCTCTCCTCCTATTACCCAACAGTCTTGTCCTCCTTCCTCCCAAAAATCCCAAGCTTCACAGAACAATAACCCCAACTGTCCCTGCTCCCCAGAGCTGTTCTCCGCTCCTTTCACTGTCCCTCAACCTGCCTCTCCACGTCACGATTCCACGAACCTAACAGAGGAGCATCTGTGTCCAGATGCTCAAACACTAGAGTCTCCTCCATCTCCGTTCGATTTGGTGGTGGATGACCAGCAACCCACCCTCATCGACGATGATGTGACGCAGTTGCCGTCAGGGCATCCAGTTGACCGGCGCATTGTGCGGGAGGAGGAGATGAGACAGGAGTTGGAAGAGGAAGTGTTGGATGATGAGGACACTGACCCGACCTGGACAGGGGGGATGTCAAGCGGGGAAAGTAGTGTGGATGTTGAGGCAAGTGCAGCACCAAAAAGGGTAGCTAGAGGCAGAGGCAGAGGTCAGCAGCTTAGGCGAAGCCAGGCCACACCCGGAATCTCCCAAGATGTTCCAGTTCGTACCCAGCCCCGAAAAACTCCCACCTCGAGGGCACGTTTCTCGAAGGTGTGGAGTTTTTTTCAAGGAATGCGCCGAGGACAGATATAGTGTTGTCTGCACAATTTGCCTCTCGAAATTGATTAGGGGCTCTGAGAAGAGCAACCTGTCCACCACTTCAATGCGCCGTCATTTGGAATCCAAGCACTGGAATCAGTGGCAGGCAGCAACGGCAGGACAAAGGCCGCCTGCCGTTCACGCCACTGCCACTGCCTCTGCCTCTGCCACTGCCACTGCTGACTGTGCTGGCGATGCACTCCAGAGGACGAGCCAGGACACCACTTCATCTGCCTCCGCCACTTTGTTGACTTCTCCCTCATCCTCCCCTGTTCCTGTCTTATCTCCTTCTCCTGCACCATCAAAGGCACCATCAGGCGCTTCTTTACAACAACCCACCATCTCTCAGACATTGGAGCGGCGGCAGAAATACACTGCTAACCACCCACACGCGCAAGCCTTGAACGCCAACATCGCTAAACTGCTGGCCCAGGAGATGTTGGCGTTCCGGCTTGTTGAAACTCCCGCCTTCCTGGACCTGATGGCAACTGCGGCACCTCGCTATGCCGTCCCTAGCCGTCACTACTTCTCCCGGTGTGCCGTCCCCGCCTTGCACCAGCACGTGTCACTCAACATCAGGCGGGCCCTTAGTTCCGCGCTTTGCACAAAGGTCCACTTGACCACCGACGCGTGGACAAGTGCATGCGGACAGGGACGCTACATTTCACTGACGGCACACTGGGTGAATGTAGTTGAGGCTGGGACTGCTTCCCAAACTGGCCCGGTGTACCTCGTCTCCCCGCCTAACATTCCTGGCAGGGACACGAGAAGAACACCCCCCTCCTCCTCCTCCTCTACCGCCTCCTCCTCCGCCACCGCCTCCTCCTCCGCCACCGCCTCCTCCTCCGCTGTTAGATTGACCCCAGCTACGAGTTGGAAACGTTGCAGCACTGGCGTTGGTAGACGTCAGCAGGCTGTGCTGAAGCTGATCAGCTTGGGGGACAGACAGCACACTGCCTCTGAGGTGAGGGATGCCCTCCTCGATGAGACGGCAATATGGTTTGAGCCGCTGCACCTGGGCCCAGGCATGGTCGTTTGTGATAACGGCCGGAACCTGGTAGCAGCTCTGGAGCTTGCCGGACTCCAACATGTTCCATGCCTGGCCCACGTCTTCAACCTAGTGGTGCAACGTTTCCTAAAGAGCTACCCCAATGTTCCAGAGCTACTGGTGAAAGTGCGGCGCATGTGCGCCCACTTTCGCAAGTCGACAGTAGCCGCTGCTAGCTTAAAATCTCTCCAGCAACGCCTGCATGTGCCACAACACCGGCTTTTGTGCGACGTCCCCACACGCTGGAACTCAACGTTTCAGATGTTGAATAGAGTGGTTGAGCAGCAGAGACCTTTGATGGAATACCAGCTACAAAACCCTAGGGTGCCACAAAGTCAGCTGCCTCAGTTTCTCATCCATGAGTGGCCATGGATGAGAGACCTTTGTGACATCCTACGGGTGTTTGAGGAGTCCACAAGGAGGGTGAGCTCTGAGGATGCGATGGTGAGCCTTACAATCCCGCTCTTGTGTGTTCTGAGAGAATCCCTGATTAACATCAGGGATAACTCAGATCACACAGAGGAGTCAGGGATAGCATCCGATCCGTCACAGCTGGAGAGTAGGTCCACACATCTGTCTGCTTCATCGCGTTTAATGGAGGAGGAGGAGGAGGAGGAGGAGGAAGAAGAGTTGTCCGATGATGTGATGGTGATACAGGAGGCTTCCGGGCAACTTCGAATCGTCCCATTGTTGCAGCGCGGATGGGTAGACATGGAGGATGAGGAGGAAATGGAGATTGAACTTTCCGGTGGGGCCAGAGGAGTCATGCCAACTAACACTGTGGCAGACATGGCTGAGTTCATGTTGGGGTGCTTTACAACCGACAAGCGTATTGTCAAAATCATGGAGGACAACCAGTACTGGATCTTTGCTATCCTTGACCCCCGGTATAAAAACAACATCTCGTCTTTTATTCCGGTAGAGGGGAGGGCCAATCGCATCAATGCTTGCCACAGGCAATTGGTGCAGAATATGATGGAGATGTTTCCAGCATGTGACGTTGGCGGCAGGGAGGACAGTTCCTCCAGTAGGCGACCAAGTTCTCACCGGTCCACACAAACGAGGGGCACACTGTCTAAGGTCTGGGACACCTTGATGGCACCCCCTCGCCAAAGTGCCGCCACAGAGGGTCCTAGTGTCACCAGGCGTGAGAAGTATAGGCGCATGTTGCGGGAATACCTTTCCGACCACAGCCCTGTCCTCTCCGACCCCTCTGCGCCCTACACGTATTGGGTGTCGAAGTTGGACCTGTGGCTTGAACTTGCCCTATATGCCTTGGAGGTGCTGTCCTGTCCTGCCGCCAGCGTCCTATCTGAGAGGGTGTTCAGTGCAGCCGGTGGCATCATCACTGACAAGCGCACCCGTCTGTCAGCTGAGAGTGCCGACCGGCTCACTTTGATAAAAATGAACCACCACTGGATAGAGCCTTCATTTTTGTGCCCACCTGTGTAAAGCACCCCAACATGAAACTCCATGTCTGTACTCAACCTCTCCAATTCCTCCGCATCCTCATACTCATCCACCATAAGCGTTGCACAATTCTGCTAATACTAGGCTCCCTCCAACATGATTTCCCCCAACTCTGCTGGTTAGAGGCTCCCTCCACCCTGATTTCCACCAACTCTGCTGGTTAGAGGCTCCCTCCACCATGAATTGGTCCAAACTGGGGTTTTTAGAGGCTCCCTCCACCATTAATTGGTCCAAACTGGGCTGGTTAGAGGCTCCCTCCACCATGAATTTGCCCAAACTGGGCTGTTTAGAGGCTCCCTCCACCATGAATTTGCCCAAACTGGGCTGGTTAGAGGCTCCCTCCACCATGAATTGGTCCAAACTGGGCTGGTTAGAGGCTCCCTCCACCATGAATTGGTCCAAATTGGGGTTTTTAGAGGCTCCCTCCACCATGAATTGGTCCAAACTGGGCTGTTTAGAGGCTCCCTCCACCATCAATTGGTCCAAACTGGGGTTTTTAGAGGCTCCCTCCACCATGAATTGGTCCAAACTGGGCTGGTTAGAGGCTCCCTCCACCATGAATTGGTCCAAACTGGGTTTTTTAGAGGCTCCCTCCACCATGAATTGGTCCAAACTGGGGTTTTTAGAGGCTCCCTCCACCATGAATTGGTCCAAACTGGGGTTTTTAGAGGCTCCCTCCACCATGAATTGGTCCAAACTGGGGTTTTTAGAGGCTCCCTCCACCATGAATTTGCCCAAACTGGGCTGTTTAGAGGCTCCCTCCACCATGAATTGGTCCAAACTGGGTTTTTTAGAGGCTCCCTCCACCATGAATTGGTCCAAACTGGGGTTTTTAGAGGCTCCCTCCACCATGAATTGGTCCAAACTGGGGTTTTTAGAGGCTCCCTCCACCATGAATTTGCCCAAACTGGGCTGTTTACAGGCTCCCTCCACCATGAATTGGTCCAAATTGGGGTTTTTAGAGGCTCCCTCCACCATGAATTGGTCCAAACTGGGGTTTTTAGAGGCTCCCTCCACCATGAATTTGCCCAAACTGGGCTGTTTAGAGGCTCCCTCCAGCATGAATTGGTCCAAACTGGGGTTTTTAGAGGCTCCCTCCACCATGAATTGGTCCAAACTGGGGTTTTTAGAGGCTCCCTCCACCATGAATTGGTCCAAACTGGGGTTTTTAGAGGCTCCCTCCACCATGAATTGGTCCAAACTGGGCTGGTTAGAGGCTCCCTCCACCATGAATTTGCCCAAACTGGGCTGTTTAGAGGCTCCCTCCACCATGAATTGGTCCAAACTGGGCTGGTTAGAGGCTCCCTCCACCATGAATTGGTCCAAACTGGGTTTTTTAGAGGCTCCCTCCACCATGAATTGGTCCAAACTGGGGTTTTTAGAGGCTCCCTCCACCATGAATTGGTCCAAACTGGGGTTTTTAGAGGCTCCCTCCACCATGAATTGGTCCAAACTGGGGTTTTTAGAGGCTCCCTCCACCATGAATTTGCCCAAACTGGGCTGTTTAGAGGCTCCCTCCACCATGAATTGGTCCAAACTGGGCTGTTTAGAGGCTCCCTCCACCATGAATTGGTCCAAACTGGGTTTTTTAGAGGCTCCCTCCACCATGAATTGGTCCAAACTGGGGTTTTTAGAGGCTCCCTCCACCATGAATTGGTCCAAACTGGGGTTTTTAGAGGCTCCCTCCACTATGAATTGGTCCAAACTGGGGTTTTTAGAGGCTCCCTCCAGCATGAATTGGTCCAAACTGGGGTTTTTAGAGGCTCCCTCCACCATGAATTTGCCCAAACTCTGCTGGTTAGAGGCTCAATCCACCCTGATTTTCAAAACAAATGTTGGTGCCAACCTCAACTTACTACAAGGGCCAAATTCACTGCTGGTGACAAGCTCTCCTCACTGCAAGTGCCAAATACACATGTTTCAAGGTGTTTTCCTACTGTCAGAGAGGTGGTATTGAGTGTGTAAAGTGTGTAGTTGTTAGGCTGTGATGTTGGGGTAATAGAGGGTCTTTGGTGTGTTAGATGCCCCCAGACATGCGCCCCCTGCTGTCCCAGTGTCATTCCAGGGTGTTGGCATCATTTCCTGGGGTGTCATAGTGGACTTGGTGACCCTCCAGACACGGATTTGGGTTTCCCCCTTAACGAGTATCTGTTCCCCATAGACTATAATGGGGTTCGAAACCCGTTCGAACACACGAACAGTGAGCGGCTGTTCGATTCGAATTTCGAACCTCGAACATTTTAGTGTTCGCTCATCTCTACACTCCACAAATCTTTTTGTTTTTTATCATATTTAATGGGGTCATTAGAAAACACAGCTTGTCCCACACAAAAAATAAGCCTTGAGCTTCAAAAACAGGGAGGAAAAAAAATAAAATTAAAAAAAAAAAGGAAAGTCATTGCCTCCTCAAAGGGTTAAAGCCGTAATATAAGGGTGTCTTCACACTGTACTATATGTTTGGCCTACATAACAGGGAAGCTCCTAGTGCATAGATCAAACATATCCATAGGCCTCCATTTACCCAATGTTACTTTGCCCCCATTAGGTCAGAATACTCCATTGTCTTGAGGTGATGATCATTTTGGACCAGCTATAACATTCTTCAAGCCTGGAAGACTTGTCGCCTTGGAGCCAGAAGAAGGATATTAGAGCCTTGGCTTCTGCTATTAAATGCATAGGGAGAGCCTGTCTGGAGAGAGGAACGGGTGGTTGTGGTCTGTAACGGAGGGGGTGGCTACAAACCTCACGATTCAGTGGACCCTCCACAATGTGGTGTGATAGGTGGTCATGACCATCAGAATTGCTCATAGGATCTAGAATGGGATTGACATCTCCAGTAGATCCCTGAGTCTTGGAGATTGTAGGATTGAAGCCATTCTGGACTGCTATACCTTATGGTTAGAGGTTTTTCAGACTCTCCTGAAGTCTTACACACGTAGTACAATGCCTTTGACCTCCAGATCTGTGAGCATGAAGTCTTATTCCTTTTCTCCAGAAGACAAATAAAAGTGTTTTCCACCTGTATGAGACAAGGTTTTCCGCTTGGAAAATTGGCCCCAAAAATCTTGTTGGCCTGAATGGTATAAGGTACCCAAGGCATTCAGTGGGATTGTGGGGGGGGGGAGGGGTGCTAAAGACAACCGTTTTCTACGCCATATTTGTCAAACTCCTTTTCATAGAGCCGATATGGCCAGAGAGGGCACACAGAGCCCATATACTGGCACCCATGTAGTCACCCAGAACGCTCACTAAAGGGGAATCCGATACAAGATTCCCCATTGATGAGCGATCGCTGCTTTCAGCGCTGCTAATGCTCATACCCCTGAAAGGTGTCAGTGTATAGACCGCTGCCCTGGCACAGGCGCAGTGATCTAAGTCAAATGAAGGAGGAGGACGCACGGCGGCGGCTCTTCATGGGTAAGTATAATAGAGTGTGTGAGTCATACTGAGGAGCATATAATACTGTGTGAGGTATGGAGGAGCATATAATACTGTAGGGGGCATACTGAGGAGCATATAATACTGTGTGTGGGGTATGGACAGGGTCGGACTGGCCCACCAGGTTACCGGGGAATCGCCCGGTAGGCCCCGAGCCTCAACTATTAGTACTTCCTAGTAGTACTTTGGGACCTGCACATAGTAAGAGGAGGGAGCGTCCCTCTTCTCCTGCTAGTGAGGAAATCCCAGGAGGAGGAGCTAATCGCTGTGTAGCATAAGGCTGCTGCCCGGACCCTGCAGAGAAGAGACTGCACAGACTAAACAGCGTAAAGCAAACCCTAACCTTATGCTCATCTTCAATAAAAACACCACACACGGAAGTTAAACTCAAATAGTTTGGTGGACGGGGTCGGCCACAGCTCTTTATTGATAACAACCTCTTAACGGATATCAGTAAACGTAAAGCGGTATCTCTATATATATATTACCATCATATATATATAAATTAGCATATACCTAAGTAGGCGTGGCGTGGTATGCCAGCCGTGAGACTCCCCACGAGCATGTCACCTCCACTCCCATATACACAATAAACCGCCAGCTGTGACTTTCTCAGAAGGAACCCGATGCGTCTACAAAAGAGAAAAAGATCAGCAATCAAGTAACAAAATACAGTTGAAGAAAGGGGAGGGAGGGTGGGAAAGCTCTGCAGGGAGTCAAAGAGGCCAGGTAAAAATTAAACATAGTCTCTTATACATCAGGCTGTACCATAAATCAGCCAATTAGCAGCAGGGGGAACAGAACATAAAATAAACAAAACACAAACTCTAGTGCAAGGAGAAATAAACCCATATCCCCCACATCTCTCTTTCAAGTGGAATGCTCCAGAACAGGCTGAAGATGGCTAACAGAAGTAGCATAAAGGGGGGTTAAAATTACCAAAAAGGACGCTGTACAGTCAGGACCGCCGGCCCTATTCGGATTGGCGTTCAGTCAGGAGGAGAGGAAGCTCCATACTGCAAAGTGAAAGTAAAATTCACCAGGTACATGCTGGAGGGGGGAGGGGAGGGGGGTTACTATTCCTATTACTGTCAGGCATTTGGGGTTATTAATTTAGTGTTAGTAACTCCATGTGTCTCAGATTGATAGCAATTAACCCCATCATGTCCCTCATATTAACCCCTGTGTGCCCCATATTAGGGTTACTGATATTTGACATATATGGAGGTAATAATAAAGTGCCTTAATACTATTTAATGTAATAATTATTACCTCCATATGTCTTACATATCAGTAATTCTTATGTGAGGCACACAGGGGGTTAATGTGAGGGACATGATGGGGTTAATTGCTATTACTATGAGGCACATGGAGTTACTAAGCTGTAATACACATGACCTGACTTTTTATCTGCAATTGTGGATAAAAATATGGACTATTATATTTCAATGGGCCCGTACACATAGATGTTTTTTTTCGGCAGTGTGTCTGGGCCAAATTGAAGAGCTGCATATTATGCAGCAGGTCCTATAAGTGTCCTATACCTGTTCTATATGTGTCTGCATTTGTGGCCCTGTCAATTAATTTTTAATGTTTAGATCAGTGCACAGACATTAGGGGCCCGGTGACAGCCGCTACCGCCGCTATCATTATACTCGGGAGTCAGGAGTCAGACCCCTGAGTACAATGATCGGCAGACTGGGAGAGGAAAGAGGACAACATAAACACTGTTACTTACCTCTCCACAATCCTGCCAGGCCTCCTTCCTGACGTCCTTTCTGACATCTATGACGTCACATGAACCCGGCCTGCGTCCGGGTCATGTGACGTCCAACGTCATTGAACAAGGACAGCAGCGAAGAAGACAGCGTAGGAGCCTAGGGACGAGTAAATAACAGTAGTTTTTTATGTTTTTATTCCCCCGGGTCTCCGATTATTATACTCTGGGGTGTGAAAAGATATATAGAGTATAATAATTGTTTATGGGTGTCCACTATGGGCTATAATACTGTGTGCAGGGGCCACTATGGGCTATAATACTGTGTGCAGGGGCCACTATGGGGTATAATACTGTGTGCAGGGGTCACTATGGGACATAATACTGTGTGCAGGGGCCACTATGGGGGATAATACTGTGTGCAGGGGCCACTATGGGACATAATACTCTGTGCAGGAGCCACTATGGGACATAATACTGTGTGCAGGGGCCACTATGGGACATAATACTGTGTGCAGGGGCCACTATGGGACATAATACTGTGTGCAGGGGCCACTATGAAGTATAATACTGTGTGCAGGGGCCACTATGGGGGATAATACTGTGTGCAGGGGCCACTATGGGACATAATACTCTGTGCAGGAGCCACTATGGGACATAATACTGTGTGCAGGGGCCACTATGGGACATAATACTGTGTGCAGGGGCCACTATGGGACATAATACTGTGTGCAGGGGCCACTATGGGGGATAATACTGTGTGCAGGGGCCACTATGGGACATAATACTGTGTGCAGGGGCCACTATGGGGGATAATACTGTGTGCAGGGGCCACTATGGGGGATAATACTGTGTGCAGGGGCCACTATGGGACATAATACTGTGTGCAGGGGCCACTATGGGGGATAATACTGTGTGCAGGGGCCACTATGGGACATAATACTGTGTGAAGGGGTCACTATGGGACATAATACTGTGTGCAGGGGCCACTATGGGGGATAATACTGTGTGCAGGGGCCACTATGGGGCATAATACTGTGTGCAGGGGTCACTATGGGGTATAATACTGTGTGCAGGGGCCACTATGGGACATAATACTGTGTGCAGGGGCCACTATGGGACATAATACTGTGTGCAGGGGTCACTATGGGGTATAATACTGTGTGCAGGGGCCACTATGGGACATAATACTGTGTGCAGGGGCCACTAAAGGACATAATACTGTGTGCAGGGGCCACAATGGGACATAATACTGTGTGCAGGGGCCACTATGGGGGATAATACTGTGTGCAGGGGCCACTATGGGGGATAATACTGTGTGCAGGGGCCACTATGGGACATAATACTGTGTGCAGGGGCCACTATGGGGATAATACTGTGTGCAGGGGCCATTATGGGACATAATACTGTGTGCAGGGGCCACTATGGAGGATAATACTGTGTGCAGGGGCCACTATGGGACATAATACTGTGTGCAGGGGCCACTATGGGACATAATACTGTGTGAAGGGGTCACTATGGGACATAATACTGTGTGCAGGGGCCACTATGGGGGATAATACTGTGTGCAGGGGCCACTATGGGGCATAATACTGTGTGCAGGGGTCACTATGGGGTATAATACTGTGTGCAGGGGCCACTATGGGACATAATACTGTGTGCAGGGGCCACTATGGGACATAATACTGTGTGCAGGGGTCACTATGGGGTATAATACTATGTGCAGGGGCCACCATGGGACATAATACTGTGTGCAGGGGCCACTATGGGGGATAATACTGTGTGCAGGGGCCACTATGGGACATAATACTGTGTTCAGGGGCCTCTATGGGACATAATACTGTGTGCAGGGCCACTATTGGACATAATACTGTGTGCAGGAGCCACTATGGGACATAATACTGTGTGCAGGGGTCACTATGGGGTATAATACTGTGTGCAGGGACCACTATGGGGGATAATACTGTGTGCAGGGGCCACTATGGGACATAATACTGTGCGCAGGGGCCACTATGGGGCATAATACTGTGTGCAGGGGCCACTATGGGGGATAATACTGTGTGCAGGGGCCACTATGGGGGATAATACTGTGTGCAGGGGCCACTATGGGGGATAATACTGTGTGCAGGGGCCACTATGGGGTATAATACTGTGTGCAGGGGCCACTATGGGACATAATACTGTGTGCAGGGGCCACTATGGGACATAATACTGTGTGCAGGGGTCACTATGGGACATAATACTGTGTGCAGGGGTCACTATGAGACATAATACTGTGTGCAGGGGCCACTATAGGACATAATACTGTGTGCAGGGGCCACTATGGGGGGGGGGGTAATACTGTGTGCAGGGGTCACTATGGGGTATAATACTGTGTGCAGGGGCCACTATGGGACATAATACTGTGTGCAGGGGCCACTATGATGCATAATACTGTGTGCAGGGGACACTATGGGGTATAATACTGTGTGCAGGGGCCACTATGGGGGATAATACTGTGTGCAGGGGCCACTATGGGGGATAATACTGTGTGCAGGGGCCACTATGGGGTATAATACTGTGTGCAGGGGCCACTATGGGGGATAATACTGTGTGCAGGGGCCACTATGGGGGATAATACTGTGTGCAGGGGCCACTATGGGGGATAATACTGTGTGCAGGGGCCACTATGGGGTATAATACTGTGTGCAGGGGCCACTATGGGGGATAATACTGTGTGCAGGGGCCACTATGGGGGATAATACTGTGTGCAGGGGCCACTATGGGGGATAATACTGTGTGCAGGGGCCACTATGGAGGATAATACTGTGTGCAGGGGTCACTATGGGACATAATACTGTGTGCAGGGGCCACGATGGGGTATAATACTGTGTGCAGGGGCCACTATGGGGGATAATACTGTGTGCAGGGGCCACTATGGGGTATAATACTGTGTGCAGGGGCCACTATGGGGGATAATACTGTGTGCAGGGGCCGCTATGGGACATAATACTGTGTGCAGGGGCCACTATGAGGGATAATACTGTGTGCAGGGGCCACTATGAGGGATAATACTGTGTGCAGGGGCCACTATGAGACATAATTCTGTGTGCAGGGGCCACTATGGGACATTATACTGTGTGCAGGGGCCACTATGGGGAATAATACTGTGTGCAGGGGCCCCTATGGGACATAATACTGTGTGCAGGGGCCATTATGGGACATAATACTGTGTGCAGGGGCCACTATGGGGGATAATACTGTGTGCAGGGGTCACTATGGGGGATAATACTGTGTGCAGGGGCCACTATGGGGTATAATACTGTGTGTAGGGGCCACTATGGGGGATATTACTGTGTGCAGGGGCCACTATGGAGGATAATACTGTGTGCAGGGGCCACTATGGGGCATAATACTGTGTGCAGGGGCCACTATGGGGGATAATACTGTGTGCAGGGGCCACTATGGGGTATAATACTTTGTGCAGGGGCCACTATGGGGGATAATACTGTGTGCAGGGGCCACTATGGGGGATAATACTGTGTGCAGGGGCCGCTATGGGACATAATACTGTGTGCAGGGGCCACTATGAGGGATAATACTTTGTGCAGGGGCCACTATGGGGGATATCACTGTGTGCAGGGGCCACTATGAGACATAATTCTGTGTGCAGGGCCACTATGGGACATTATACTGTGTGCAGGGGCCACAATGGGACATTATACTGTGTGCAGGGGCCACTATGGGACATTATACTGTGTGCAGGGGCCACTATGAGGGATAATACTGTGTGCAGGGGCCACTATGGGGGATAATACTGTGTGCAGGGGACACTATGGGGGATAATACTGTGTGTAGGGGACACTATGGGACATAATACTGTGTGCAGGGGCCACTATGGGGTATAATACTGTGTGCAGGGGACACTATGGAGCATAATACTGTGTGCAGGGGACACTATGGGGCATAATACTGTGTGCAGGGGCCACTATGGGGTATAATACTGTGTGCAGGGGCCACTATGTGGGATAATACTGTGTGCAGGGGTCACTATGGGACATAATACTGTGTGCAGGGGTCACTATGGGACATAATACTGTGTGCAGGGGCCACTATGGGGCATAATACTGTGTGCAGGGGACACTAGGGGGGATAATACTGTGTGCAGGGGCCACTATGGGACTTAATACTGTGTGCAGGGGCCACTATGGGACATAATACTGTGTGGAGGGGCCACTATGGGACATAATACTGTGTGCAGGGGCCACTATGGGACATAATACTGTGTGCAGGGGCCACTATGGGGGATAATACTGTGTGCAGGGGCCACTATGGGACATAATACTGTGTGCAGGGGCTGCTATGGGGGATAATACTGTGTTCAGGGGCCACTATGGGACATAATACTGTGTGCAGGGGCCACTATGGGGGATAATACTGTGTGCAGGGGCCACTATGGGGTATAATACTGTGTGTAGGGGCCACTATGGGGGATATTACTGTGTTCATGGACCACTATGGGGGATAGTACTGTGTGCAGGGACCACTATGGGGTATAATACTGTGTGCAGGGGCCACTATGGGGTATAATACTGTGTGCAGGGGCCACTATGGGGTATAATACTGTGTGCAGGGGCCACTATGGGGGATAATACTGTGTGCAGGGGCCACTGTGGGGTATAATACTGTGTGCAGGGGCCACTATGGGGTATAATACTTTGTGCAGGGGCCACTATGGGGGATAATACTGTGTGCAGGGGCCACTATGGGGCATAATACTGTGTGCAGGAGCCACTATGGGGGATAATACTGTGTGCAGGGGCCACTATGGGGGATAATACTGTGTGCAGGGGCCACTATGGGGGATAATACTGTGTGCAGGGGCCACTATGGGACATAATTCTGTGTGCAGGGCCACTATGGGACATTATACTGTGTGCAGGGGCCACAATGGGACATTATACTGTGTGCAGGGGCCACTATGGGACATTATACTGTGTGCAGGGGCCACTATGAGGGATAATACTGTGTGCAGGGGCCACTATGGGGGATAATACTGTGTGCAGGGGACACTATGGGGGATAATACTGTGTGTAGGGGACACTATGGGACATAATACTGTGTGCAGGGGCCACTATGGGGTATAATACTGTGTGCAGGGGCCACTATGGGGTATAATACTGTGTGCAGGGGCCACTATGGGGTATAATACTGTGTGCAGGGGCCACTATGTGGGATAATACTGTGTGCAGGGGTCACTATGGGACATAATACTGTGTGCAGGGGCCACTATGGGGCATAATACTGTGTGCAGGGGCCACTATGGGGCATAATACTGTGTGCAGGGGACACTAGGGGGGATAATACTGTGTGCAGGGGCCACTATGGGACTTAATACTGTGTGCAGGGGCCACTATGGGACATAATACTGTGTGGAGGGGCCACTATGGGACATAATACTGTGTGCAGGGGCCACTATGGGACATAATACTGTGTGCAGGGGCCACTATGGGGGATAATACTGTGTGCAGGGGACACTATGGAGCATAATACTGTGTGCAGGGGACACTATGGGGCATAATACTGTGTGCAGGGGCCACTATGGGGTATAATACTGTGTGCAGGGGCCACTATGTGGGATAATACTGTGTGCAGGGGTCACTATGGGACATAATACTGTGTGCAGGGGCCACTATGGGGCATAATACTGTGTGCAGGGGCCACTATGGGGCATAATACTGTGTGCAGGGGACACTAGGGGGGATAATACTGTGTGCAGGGGCCACTATGGGACTTAATACTGTGTGCAGGGGCCACTATGGGACATAATACTGTGTGGAGGGGCCACTATGGGACATAATACTGTGTGCAGGGGCCACTATGGGACATAATACTGTGTGCAGGGGCCACTATGGGGGATAATACTGTGTGCAGGGGCCACTATGGGACATAATACTGTGTGCAGGGGCCGCTATGGGGGATAATACTGTGTTCAGGGGCCACTATGGGACATAATACTGTGTGCAGGGGCCACTATGGGGGATAATACTGTGTGCAGGGGCCACTATGGGGTATAATACTGTGTGTAGGGGCCACTATGGGGGATATTACTGTGTTCATGGACCACTATGGGGGATAGTACTGTGTGCAGGGACCACTATGGGGTATAATACTGTGTGCAGGGGCCACTATGGGGTATAATACTGTGTGCAGGGGCCACTATGGGGTATAATACTGTGTGCAGGGGCCACTATGGGGGATAATACTGTGTGCAGGGGCCACTGTGGGGTATAATACTGTGTGCAGGGGCCACTATGGGGTATAATACTTTGTGCAGGGGCCACTATGGGGGATAATACTGTGTGCAGGGGCCACTATGGGGCATAATACTGTGTGCAGGAGCCACTATGGGGGATAATACTGTGTGCAGGGGCCACTATGGGGGATAATACTGTGTGCAGGGGCCACTATGGGGGATAATACTGTGTGCAGGGGCCACTATGGGACATAATACTGTGTGCAGGGGCCACTATGGGACATAATACTGTGTGCAGGGACCACTATGGGGTATAATACTGTGTGCAGGGGCCACTATGGGGTATAATACTGTGTGCAGGGGCCACTATGGGGTATAATACTGTGTGCAGGGGCCACTATGGGGGATAATACTGTGTGCAGGGGCCACTATGGGGGATAATACTGTGTGCAGGGGCCGCAATGGGACATAATACTGTGTGCAGGGGCCACTATGAGGGATAATACTGTGTGCAGGGGCCACTATGGGGGATAACACTGTGTGCAGGGGCCACTATGAGACATAATACTGTGTGCAGGGGCCACAATGGGACATTATACTGTGTGCAGGAGCCACTATGGAGGATAATACTGTGTGCAGGGGCCACTATGGGGTATAATACTGTGTGCAGGTGTCAGTATGGGACATAATACTGTGTGCAGGGGCCACTATGGGGGATAATACTGTGTGCAGGGGCCACTATGGGACATAATACTGTGTGCAGGGGCCACTATGTGACATAATACTGTGTGCAGGGGCCACTATGGGGTATAATTCTGTGTGCAGGGGCCAGTATGGGATATAATTCTGTGTGCAGGGGCCACTATGGGACATAATACTGTGTACAGGGGCCACTATGGGACATAATACTGTGTGCAGGACACCAGGACTCCAACGCTGGAAGGCTACAGTGCTAACCACTGAGCCACCGTGTGGCCCCCAAAAAACTCATAAAAATCCTGTATCAGGGCCAGAACTGGCAGTAGTGATACAAGGTTATAGCAGTACTCTGGAGAAGGATGGAGATACCAAGAGACTGGGGCAGTGCAGACATGGAGATATGTGGAGAACCCTGGCAGACCATAAGCTTTACAGTTATTCAGATCACACAGGACTAAATACAGACCCGATAGCAAACCCAGGAAGTAATACAGACCCAGGAACAACCGCCTAAACAAACGTCAGACCCTCATGTATTACAGACACCAGAATAAACCCCTCAAAACACACAGTCAAAGTCAGACCACTGAGTAGACACCCTTTATAAATACAGACTGTGTGGCCCCCACACAGTATTATATGCTCTACATTGGATGTCACACAGTATTATATTTTCTATAGTGTCCTCCACACAATATTATATGCTACACAGCGGCCCCCACATAATATTATATAATCCACAGTAGCCCCCACACAGTATTATATGCTCCCCAGTGGACCCACATAGTATTTTATGCCCTATAGTGGCACCACACTGTATTATATGTTCCACAGTGGCCAAAACACAGTATTATATGCTCCACAGTGGCCCCCACACAGTATTATATGCTCCACAGTGGTCCCCACACAGTTTTATATGCCCTACAGTGGCACCACACAGTATTATATCTGCCACAATGGCCAACACACAGTATTATATGCTTCACTGTGACACCACATAGTATTACATGCTCCGCAATGACCCCCACACAATATTTCATCACCCAAAGT
The DNA here is from genome assembly GCF_031893055.1 of Leptodactylus fuscus. Taxonomy (NCBI): domain Eukaryota; kingdom Metazoa; phylum Chordata; class Amphibia; order Anura; family Leptodactylidae; genus Leptodactylus; species Leptodactylus fuscus. Next base: position 276,793,693 of record NC_134266.1, on the reverse strand, counting down.
GGGGCCCACATCATATTATATAATTCACAGTAACCCCACACAGTATTATATACTCCACAGTGGCCCCCACATAGTATTATATGATCCATAATTGCCCCATACAGTATTATAAGATCCACAATGGCCCCCATACAGTATTAAATGATCCACAATGGCCCCCATACAGTATTATATGATCCACAATGGCCCCCATACGGTAGTATATGATCCACAATGGCCCCCATACAGTATTATATGCTCCACAATGGCCCCCATACAGTATTATATGCTCCACAATGGCCCCCATACAGTATTATATGCTCCACAATGGCCCCCATACAGTATTATATGCTCCACAATGACCCCCATACAGTATTATATGCTCCACAATGGCCCCATACAGTATTATTTGCTCCACAATGGCCCCCATACAGTATTATATGCTCCACAATGGCCCCCATACAGTATTATATGATCCACAATGACTCCATACAGTATTATATGATCCACAATGGCCCCATACAGTATTATATGATCCACAATGGCCCCCATACAGTATTATATGATCCACAATGACCCCATACAGTATTAAATGATCCACAATGGCCCCCATACAGTATTATATGATCCACAATGACCCCATACAGTATTATATGATCCACAATGGCCCCCACACAGTATTATATGATCCTCAATGACCTCCATACAGTATTATATGATCCACAATGGCCCCCATACAGTATTATATGATCCACAATGGCCCCCATACAGTATTGTATGATCCACAATGACCCCATACAGTATTATATGATCCACAATGGCCCCATACAGTATTATATGATCCACAATGGCCCCCACACAGTATTATATGATCCACAATGGCCCCCATACAGTATTATATGATCCACAATGACCCCATACAGTATTATATGATCCACAATAGCCCCATACAGTATTATATGATCCACAATGGCCCCCACACAGTATTATATGATCCACAATGGCCCCCATACAGTATTATATGATCCACAATGACCCCCATACAGTATTATATGATCCACAATGACCCCCATACAGTATTATATGATCCACAATGACCCCCATACAGTATTATATGATACACAATGACCTCCATACAGTATTATATGCTCCACAATGGCCCCCATACAGTGGCGGATCCAGGGTTTGCGGGGCCCTAGGCAATTGACTTTGGCGGGGCCCTACTTACTGGGGGTCTCGCACTTCTAACCTGTACTTCCCAACTGTTGAAGACTAGAAAGAGGGAACAAAACGTGCGGCGCGCACAGCGCACCGCAGCAAGTTAGGCCCCGCCCACTTTTATGTTGACTCCACCCATTCTCATTCAATTTTCATGTGATTCCACACAGTATAATCCTCCTACAGTCACCCGTAAATTATATCTCCCCCCCATTTTCATATACACCCTTCATCTACCCCTAGTTTCATGTCCCCCCCCTCTATCTCTGTCTCCAGTTTCATGCCATTCTCCCCCTTTATCTGCCCACAGTTTCATTCCCCCCCCGTCTCTGCCCCAGTGTCATGCCATCCCCCCCTTCATCTGCCCCAGTGTCATGCCGTTCTCCCCCCTTCATCTGCCCCAGTGTCATGCCGTTCTCCCCCCTTCATCTGCCCCAATGTCATGCCATTCCCCCCCTTCATCTGCCCCAGTGTCATGCCGTTCTCGCCCTCCATCTGCCCCAGTGTCATGCCGTTCTCCCCCCTCATCTGCCATAGTGTCATACCGTTCTTCCCCCTCCATCTGCCCCAGTGTCATGCCGTTCTCCCCCCCTCCATCTGCCCCAGTGTCATGCAGTTCTCCCCCCTCCATCTGCCCCAGTGTCATGCCATTCTCCCCCCTCCATCTGCCCCAGTGTCATGCTGTTCTTCCCCCTTCATCTGCCCCAGTGTCATGCCATTCTCCCCCCTCCATCTGCCCTAGTATCATGCAGTTCTCCCCCCTCCATCTGCCCCAGTGTCATGCCATTCTCCCCCCTCCATCTGCCCCAGTGTCATGCTGTTCTTCCCCCTTCATCTGCCCCAGTGTCATGCCATTCTCCCCCCTCCATCTGCCCTAGTATCATGCAGTTCTCCCCCCCTCCATCTGCCCCAGTGTCATGCCATTCTCCCCCCTCCATCTGCCCTAGTGTCATGCAGTTCTCCCCCTCCATCTGCCCCAGTGTCATGCCATCCCCCCCCCCTTCATCTGCCCCAGTGTCATGCCGTTCTCCCCCTCCATCTGCCCTAGTGTCATGCCGTTCTCCCCCTCTTCATCTGCCCCAGTGTCATGCTGTTCTCGCCCCTCCATCTGCCCCAGTGTCATGCCATTCTCCCCCCTCCATCTGCCCTAGTATCATGCAGTTCTCCCCCCTCCATCTGCCGCAGGGTGATATCATTCTCCCCCCTCCATCTGCCCTAGTGTCATGCAGTTCTCCCCCCTCCATCTGCCCCAGTGTCATGCCATTCTCCCCCCTCCATCTGCCCCAGTGTCATGCAGTTCTCCCCCCCTCCATCTGCCGCAGGGTGATATCATTCTCCCCCCTCCATCTGCCCTAGTGTCATGCAGTTCTCCCCCCTCCATCTGCCCCAGTGTCATGCCATTCTCCCCCCTCCATCTGCCCCAGTGTCATGCAGTTCTCCCCCCTCCATCTGCCCCAGTGTCATGCCATTCTCCCCCCTCCATCTGCCCTAGTGTCATGCCGTTCTCCCCCTCTTCATCTGCCCCAGTGTCATGCTGTTCTCCCCCCCCTCCATCTGCCCCAGTGTCATGCTGTTCTCCCCCCCCTCCATCTGCCCCAGTGTCATGCTGTTCTCCCCCCTCCATCTGCCCCAGTGTCATGCTGTTCTCCCCCCTCCATCTGCCCTAGTATCATGCAGTTCTCCCCCCTCCATCTGCCCCAGTGTCATGCCATTCTCCCCCCTCCATCTGCCCCAGTGTCATGCAGTTCTCCCCCCTCCATCTGCCCCAGTGTCATGCCGTTCTCCCCCTCCATCTGCCCTAGTGTCATGCCGTTCTCCCCCTCTTCATCTGCCCCAGTGTCATGCCATTCTCCCCCCTCCATCTGCCCTAGTGTCATGCCGTTCTCCCCCTCTTCATCTGCCCCAGTGTCATGCTGTTCTCCCCCCTCCATCTGCCCCAGTGTCATGCCATTCTCCCCCCTCCATCTGCCCTAGTATCATGCAGTTATCCCCCCTCCATCTGCCCCAGTGTCATGCCATTCTCCCCCCTTCCATCTGCCCCAGTGTCATGCCGTTCTCCCCCCCTCCATCTGCCCCAGTGTCATGCTGTTCTCCCCCCCTCCATCTGCCCCAGTGTCATGCCGTTCTCCCCCTCTTCATCTGCCCCAGTGCCATGCCATTCTCCCCCCTCCATCTGCCCCAGTGTCATGCCATTCTCCCCCCTCCATCTGCCCTAGTATCATGCAGTTCTCCCCCCTCCATCTGCCCCAGTGTCATGCCATTCTCCCCCCTCCATCTGCCCCAGTGTCATGCAGTTCTCCCCCCTCCATCTGCCCCAGTGTCATGCCGTTCTCCCCCTCCATCTGCCCTAGTGTCATGCCGTTCTCCCCCTCTTCATCTGCCCCAGTGTCATGCCATTCTCCCCCCTCCATCTGCCCTAGTGTCATGCCGTTCTCCCCCTCTTCATCTGCCCCAGTGTCATGCCGTTCTCCCCCCCTCCATCCGCCCCAGTGTCATGCCATTCTCCCCCCTCCATCTGCCCTAGTGTCATGCCGTTCTCCCCCTCTTCATCTGCCCCAGTGTCATGCTGTTCTCCCCCCCTCCATCTGCCCCAGTGTCATGCTGTTCTCCCCCCCCTCCATCTGCCCCAGTGTCATGCTGTTCTCCCCCCTCCATCTGCCCCAGTGTCATGCTGTTCTCCCCCCTCCATCTGCCCTAGTATCATGCAGTTCTCCCCCCTCCATCTGCCCCAGTGTCATGCCATTCTCCCCCCTCCATCTGCCCCAGTGTCATGCAGTTCTCCCCCCTCCATCTGCCCCAGTGTCATGCCGTTCTCCCCCTCCATCTGCCCTAGTGTCATGCCGTTCTCCCCCTCTTCATCTGCCCCAGTGTCATGCCATTCTCCCCCCTCCATCTGCCCTAGTGTCATGCCGTTCTCCCCCTCTTCATCTGCCCCAGTGTCATGCTGTTCTCCCCCCTCCATCTGCCCCAGTGTCATGCCATTCTCCCCCCTCCATCTGCCCTAGTATCATGCAGTTATCCCCCCTCCATCTGCCCCAGTGTCATGCCATTCTCCCCCCTTCCATCTGCCCCAGTGTCATGCCGTTCTCCCCCCCTCCATCTGCCCCAGTGTCATGCTGTTCTCCCCCCTCCATCTGCCCCAGTGTCATGCCGTTCTCCCCCTCTTCATCTGCCCCAGTGCCATGCCATTCTCCCCCCTCCATCTGCCCCAGTGTCATGCCATTCTCCCCCCCTCCATCTGCCCTAGTATCATGCAGTTCTCCCCCCTCCATCTGCCCCAGTGTCATGCCATTCTCCCCCCTCCATCTGCCCCAGTGTCATGCAGTTCTCCCCCCTCCATCTGCCCCAGTGTCATGCCGTTCTCCCCCTCCATCTGCCCTAGTGTCATGCCGTTCTCCCCCTCTTCATCTGCCCCAGTGTCATGCCATTCTCCCCCCTCCATCTGCCCTAGTGTCATGCCGTTCTCCCCCTCTTCATCTGCCCCAGTGTCATGCCGTTCTCCCCCCCTCCATCCGCCCCAGTGTCATGCCATTCTCCCCCCTCCATCTGCCCTAGTGTCATGCCGTTCTCCCCCTCTTCATCTGCCCCAGTGTCATGTCGTTCTCCCCCCCTCCATCTGCTCCAGTGTCATGCCGTTCTCCCCCCTTCCATCTGCCCTAGTGTCATGCCATTCTCCCCCCTCCATCTGCCCCAGTGTCATGCCGTTCTCCCCCCTCCATCTGCCCTAGTGTCATGCCGTTCTCCCCCTCTTCATCTGCCCCAGTGTCATGTCGTTCTCCCCCCCCTCCATCTGCTCCAGTGTCATGCCGTTCTCCCCCCTCCATCTGCCCTAGTGTCATGCCATTCTCCCCCCCTCCATCTGCCCCAGTGTCATGCCGTTCTCCCCCCCTCCATCCGCCCCAGTGTCATGCCATTCTCCCCCCTCCATCTGCCCCAGTGTCATGCTGTTCTCCCCCCCCTCCATCTGCCCCAGTGTCATGCCATTCTCCCCCCCTCCATCCGCCCCAGTGTCATGCCATTCTCCCCCCTCCATCTGCCCTAGTGTCATGCTGTTCTCCCCCCCCTCCATCTGCCCCAGTGTCATGCCGTTCTCCCCCCCCCCCTCCATCTGCCCTAGTATCATGCAGTTATCCCCCCTCCATCTGCCCCAGTGTCATGCCGTTCTCCCCCCCTCCATCTGCCCCAGTGTCATGCCATTCTCCCCCCTCCATCTGCCCCAGTGTCATGCCGTTCTCCCCCCCTCCATCTGCCCCAGTGTCATGCCGTTCTCCCCCCCCTCCATCTGCCCCAGTGTCATGCCGTTCTCCCCCCCTCCATCTGCCCCAGTGTCATGCCGTTCTCCCCCCCTCCATCTGCCCCAGTGTCATGCTGTTCTCCCCCCCCTCCATCTACCCTAGTGTCATGCCGTTCTCCCCCCCTCCATCTGCCCCAGTGTCATGCCGTTCTCCCCCCTCCATCTGCCCCAGTGTCATGCCGTTCTCCCCCCTCCATCTGCCCTAGTGTCATGCCGTTCTCCCCCTCTTCATCTGCCCCAGTGTCATGCCGTTCTCCCCCCCTCCATCTGCCCTAGTGTCATGCCGTTCTCCCCCCTCCATCTGCCCCAGTGTCATGCTGTTCTCCCCCCTCCATCTGCCCCAGTGTCATGCTGTTCTCCCCCTCTTCATCTGCCCTAGTGTCATGCCGTTCTCCCCCCCTCCATCTGCCCCAGTGTCATGCTGTTCTCCCCCCTCCATCTGCCCCAGTGTCATGCTGTTCTCCCCCTCTTCATCTGCCCTAGTGTCATGCCGTTCTCCCCCCTCCATCTGCCCCAGTGTCATGCTGTTCTCCCCCTCTTCATCTGCCCTAGTGTCATGCCGTTCTCCCCCCCCTCCATCTGCCCCAGTGTCATGCCGTTCTCACACTCACCATTCCTCGTTCCCCCGCAGCTCTCTCCCTCAGACACATATTGTAGCCGCGATGTGATGACGTCATCACATCGCGGCTACAAATGCCGGAGCTCAGCGTTAAAGCAGGGGCTGAGCTGTGACAGCTCCTGCTTTAAACGCCTATGTATTCGGCTCATCGGCGTCCTACCGCTGTCAGCTCCTGCTTTAACGCTGAGCTCAGTTGGAGTCGGGACATGCCGACCGGGACCATTTTGTTAGGTCCCGGCCGCACCGCGGGGCCCGGCTCGCCCGGCCCTGGATCCGCCCCTGCCTCCATACAGTATTGTATGATCCACAATGACCCCACACAGTATTATATAAGTAATAATAATAATAATAAATAATAATAGTGATAATAATGTAGTAATATTACAGCTATAACAGTGACTGATTGTAGTAGTGACTGTATTTCCATGATGTGACATCACCGCCTCTCCCCTGTGTCCTCAGCTCTCAGCAGTCGCTCAGTCGTCAGGTCCTTAGGGATTGTGGCTGTATATAAAGCCGGTAGTGGCGGCAGCAGCGGGCAGCTCTGCAACCATCACTGAGCTGGAGATCTGGAGGGTAACGTCTGCTCAGAACTTCTATCACAGCCTTGTAAGATGTGAACAGACTCCTATCATCTGCAGGTGTTTATACAACAATAGGTGACTCCATTTCTGTGCTTCTATTTTTCATGTTCTTTGTTTCCTGCCCAAAAATTCTACAGCTGAGGGTTTGTTACAGTTGTGTCTAGACAATGCTCTGTGAGCTCAGACTGATGCATTTTACTGATTCATTGTAACAATCTGGAGGGAGGGTAGACACATGTATATATATATATACATGGGGTCCTCACATTAGCAGTATATATATATACAGTATATATATATATATATATATATATATATACTGCTAATGTGAGGACCCCAGGTGGGGCTGCAGAGAAGAGATGGTGAAGAATGGTAACAAACCCTCAGCTGTGAGTAATAATAACACTCAGTTACAAAGTGAAGGCTCTGGCTCTAAGAATCTACAAGTGGAACAAATGGAAGAGCACAGAACCCCAGGAACAACCATGCACTGTGTGAATGACGCCTTAAGTCTACAGAATGTCATACAGGTAACATATGTGGTGTTACATAGGACTGCCGGTGACATCTACTACATTACCTGTGTATAGAGAGTTATCACTGTGTTATCTGTGGTGTTACATAGGACTGCCGGTGACATCTATTACATTACCTGTATATAGAGAGTTATCACTGTGTTATCTGTGTGTTACATAGGACTGCCGGTGACATCTATTACATTACCTGTATATAGAGAGTTATCACTGTGTTATCTGTGTGTTACATAGGACTGCCGGTGACATCTACTACATTACCTGTATATAGAGAGTTATCACTGTGCTAACTGTGGTGTTACATAGGACTGCCGGTGACATCTACTACATTACCTGTATATAGAGAGTTATCACTGTGTTATCTGTGGTGTTACATAGGACTGCCGGTGACACATTTTGCAGTTTGATAATATTACACAGATAAGAGGTCGGGGGTTCTGGGCTCAGTGTGAGGTCCAGATTACTCTAATATAATAGTAGAGAGCTGGGATTTAGTTGTTACATATTAGTTGCACCTTTTTATCTATACTTTTTGTAGTTCCCCTGTCTGTTTTCTCTGCAGTTCTTGTACTTGATATTCTGTATTCTGTTCCTTGATCCATGTTGAGCCCATGCGAGTTATTTCAGGTTCCCCTTTGTCTTGGCCGTGTGCACTTGTACTCTATGGGATTGTTCTATTAATGCTGTGGGACATGATGAGCTTTTTTGTTCTGCTCATGTACCCGAGTGGTTTTCTTGCCTTTTCCTTGAGCTTTTATTAAAAGGAGACAGTCCTAGATACGGCGAGAATAGAAGTGCCCCCTTACCGAAAACTAAAACCGGTGCAGATGGTTTGTAAGTAATGTGCCCTGATCAAACGCATCCCCAAAAAGGAACAGTTTATGCAAAACAAAGGTGCGAGTTACTTGATTGAATTGCACACTGTTGGAGCAGACAGGCTGTTCATGTCAGTGAAGTTCTACACTATGCAAGCTGTGCTGCAGCAGCTGCATCTGACCCAATCATAATCCTCATTGTCATTACATTCACATTCAATGTGTACAGTGGCCAAGACCAAGAACAGACCCTCCGTCTCGTCACATGCCGCTCATCGTGCATGGATATCTATGTTTCTTCCAAAGTCCAGTGAAGTTCTACACTCTACACGGCCTCATGTTCCTACAAGCCGTGCGGGGAAACCTGCTCTATTCTTTTCCTTGCAAAAATAAAATAACTTTAATAGGAATCAATCATTGAACAGTGCGGAGATTAATGAATCAGAATTCCAAAAATTTCAGGTATTTCAGGTCCTGCCGAGCATAAGATTTTAGGGTTTGACACCCTCATATTAAAGTTCCATGACATCGGCGCCCCCTTCTGACCACTGAGGCCCAATCACAGACCTGAGAGGTGACCCGGGGCCGCTGATGTCAAAGAAGCAGCTGGAAGACGACAGGAACGTAGACTGGAGGCAGCCAGGGATCTCAGGAGAAGTGAGGAAAGATGGGAAAGATGAGGTTTTTGGATTTTTCCCTCCTCCCCCGACCCTCCAAATATGATACATTTGCAAATAATTAGGAGAAATGAGAACTCTCCTTGGACTTGTCCCGTTTTTGCCTTTATTAACCTTTTTATATCCTTGCTTGTACAGGTCTTATGGCGAATGACTCCACCACCTTCTATTTTGTCATTGTTGGATTCTCGGGTCTTCAGGAGAAGTTCTACCCAGTCTTTGGAGTCCTCATGTTCTTCATTTACGATGTCTCCCTTTGTGCCAATACCACCGTCATAGTGATAGTCCTCCTGAAGAAGCACCTTCACCAGCCCATGTACATCATCATCGCTAACCTGGCCCTGTCCGACCTGTTCTTTGACACCATGACCTTGCCAAAAGTCATCTCCAAGTATTGGTTTGGGTCGGAGTCCATCTCCTTCTCGGCCTGCTTCCTCCAGATGGCCTTCGTCCATACATTGAACTGTCTCGATTCATTAACCCTCTTGCTAATGGCCTTTGATCGGTATGTGGCCATCTGTAGACCTCTCCGGTATCACGCCATCATCAGTAATAGAGTCTCCATGTTCTTATGTGTAGCCGCTTGGTTCGCCGCTGCTTTCGTTGGGATATATGTCATGACATGGGGGATATTTTTTCCGTATTGTGGTCCCAACCGAATTAAATCCTTCTATTGCTCATTGTCACCAGTGACCGTAAACACTTGTATAGATTCTTCTGCTGCCAGGAGGAATGGTCTCTACGCTGGTCTGATAATGCACATGGGCCCCTTCTCCGCCATTGTGGTGTCCTATATCGTAATAATCCTCAACATCTGCTCCATGAGCCACCTGGAGAACTGGCAGAAAGCCTTAAACACCTGCATCACCCACTGGTTTGTCCTCATCATCTTCTACATACCCCGTATAGTGGACTATGGCTACAATGCTCAGGTTGTCCCCAACGCTGATGTTGCGACACTCATGATCTGTATCTACAGTTACGTGCCCCATATCTGCAGCCCCATTATATTCTGCCTCAGGAACAAGGAGATCAAGAGGACTCTGGGAAATATGTGCAAGCAGATTGTTAGTCCTTAGATAACGCTCCGACCCTTCGAGGTATGGACTCCACAAGATCTCTGATGGTTTCCCATGATCCCCGGTGCCCAGATATTTGCAGCAGATCCTGTTAGACCAATAAGTTGAGCTGCAACCTCCATTGATTGAACTTGATACTTGATCAGATTGAGATCTGAGACATCGGGGACAGGTCATCATTATGAACTCTTTGTCCTGAAGACCATTTCCGTAGATTTTTTGCAGTGAGGCAATATCCTTCTAGAAGAAGTGGGTGCCATTATGGGGACTTGCTACCACAAAGGAGATGCATGGTCTGCAACACTATTGAAGGGGTTTTCCATGATCAGATAGGGTCTGAAAATTAGATTAGAATAGCCCATCCATATCTGATATTGACTAACCCAATTGAAGGACATAGGAAGTATACTGCTACCCCTAACATGCCTATAGGCTCAGTCCGCCCCACTTAATGCCCTTTGCCCATCATGGGGTCAGTATTCCTTAGGGTGCCTTTCTTAGACCATGTACCCAAGTGTTTCAGATGCTTCAAACAAAGTAACCGAATGAATATTTAATAGGTCAATTGTGCAGCTGAAGATTCAATAAACCCGATGGCTGGTGGGTGTCATGTAATACATGTTAATACTAAGGATTTGTGATGCGTCTTGCTCCAGTGGATGTTGACGTGGTCCAGACTGTTGATTCAATAAAGTTTGGATTATCATTTTGACTCTCTTTGACACTGAAGATGTCTGGCCGAAATAAGATCTATGGACTGGGAGATGGTGAGCTGTGGTTCTTTGTCCAGAAGAAGCTGTTCTTCCACAGTTTTATGAAGAAGACATAGGACAGGTCTGAAAGGAGGATCTCAGAGTATTGTAGGAGGTAAGGAACAAGTCTACAAGGAGTAAGGTAGAAGATGAAGGTCAGGCCCAGAAAGAGTGCACATGGTAATGTAGAGGGTGAAGGACAGGTCTAGAAGGAGGAACATGGAGTAAGGTAGAAGGTGAAGGTCTAGAAGGAGGAACATGGAGTAAGGTAGAAGGTGAAGGTCAAGTCAAGAAGGAGGAGCACATGGTAATGTAGAAGGTGTAGAGGTCTAGAAGCAGGGACACAAAGATGTAGCAGAGGCAGAGAGTGCTCAGATCTCCTGCATCAGAGACGCGCTGATGCAGTAGAGCTGAGTGTGCAGCAGGCTTCAGCGCATCTCTGATGCAGCAGTGCTGAGTGTGCAGCAGGGTTCACATCTCTGGTGTAGCAGTGCTGGCCATGCGCTCAGCTTGGCTGCATCTCCAGTGTAGCTGAGCTGAGCGCACGGCCAGCACTGCTACATTTGGCATAGGAATGCATTGACCAGCGTTGATTGGCCGAATGCCATACAGAGTATAGCATTCGGCCAATCAACGCTGGTTCTGCCAGAGGAGGTGGAGTCTAAGATCGGTCCACAGCAGTCTCCATTCTGGTCCGAAATTAGACTCCGCCTCCTCACAGATGAGCCTCTGGCAGATCAGCGTTGATTGGCCGAATGCTGTACTCTTTATGGCATTCGGCCAATCAACGCTGGTCAATGCATTCCTATGGGAAAAAGTCAGCTCCCGCATATCACAAGTTGACAAGGATCCAGATGTAATACAGTGACTTGGGCATGTTAGATGCCCCCAGACATGCTTCCCCTGCTGTCCCAGTTGCATTCCAGGGTGTTGGCATCGTTTCCTGGGGTGTCATAGTGGACTTGGTGACCCTCCTGAGTCGAATGGTGGTTTCCCCCTAAACGAGTATTTATTCCCCATAGACTATAATGGGGTTCAATGTTCAATTGAACAGTCGAGTATTGAGCGGCTACTCGAATCGAACTTCAAACATTTCACTGTTTGCTGATCTCTAGATCCTATCATTAGAACACAATTTTTTGTGACTAACACGTTGGAATAGCTTTAAGAAAGGCTATTCTTATCCTACCTTCAGATATCTTCTCTGCGCCGCATTCGGTAGAAATCCCAGTTTTCTTCGGTATGAAAATGAGTTCTCTTGCAGTAATGGGGGCGTCCCCAATGCTGCGAGAGAACTCTCCGATTACTGTGTAAGCGGCCATTTTTCTTGTGGCCCAGGCATGTGCAGTCGGTTTGACCACCAGCGCCAGAAGAAGATGCATGAAGAGGCCGTTCCTGAAGAAGATGGAGGCGGCGCTGGAGAGTTCTCTCGCAGCATTGGGGACACCCCCAGTTCTGTTTGAGTGCTGAGGACCGCCCCCAGTGCTGCAAGAGAACTAATTTGCATACCGCTGAAAACCATGATTTATACCGAACGGCGGCAAGGAGAAGACATCTAAAGGTAGGAGAAAACTAGCCTTTCTTAAGGCTTTTCCTACGTGTTAGGCAGAAAAAAATTGAGTTTTATTGATAGGATCCCTTTAAGCCGGGCTCTGCAGGACTCCTACCTCGTTCCACCTCCCATGTGACCTCTTCTATTCTGTGACCTACATCTATCTCTAGAAGCTAAATCACACATCTAAGTTTCTTGAGTCTCCTTTGAGTCTCAGTCTTTACCAAGAATATCTGTTACATGAATAACATTCTCCTTGCCTCTTGTGTGATGGTGTTTTAGGGGCCCTTCACGTTGAGTGGAAATTTCTTGGTTCTGTAAGCTTGGGGTCTGGTGACATGGGACTGCCTGTTATCTCTATCCGTAAGCTTGGGGTCTGGTGACATGGGACTGCCTGTTATCTCTATCCGTAAGCTTGGGGTCTGGTGACATGGGACTGCCTGTTATCTCTATCCGTAAGCTTGGGGTCTGGTGACATGGGACTGCCTGTTATCTCCATCTGCATACATGTGAATCCTGATACTGTGAAGGTTGTAAATATATTATCACAAAATCTTTTTTTAAAGGCCATCTGCAATTTCTGTAACACCAGTTTAAGGATGGCAGATCTAGTACCTGCGGCATCACTTGTGATATTGTAAATGAGTGCAGTGCCCCTGGCCCTTCCCATTATCCCAAATAAGTACCAATGCAAATGAAAACTTATTCTGCAAAAAACAAGCCCCACATTGACAGAGAACAAGTTATTGAACGCGTTGTTACAAATTGAAACTTTTCTTTGCATTTTTTTATTGTACAAAGGAATGAAAGATTAAAAAACGACCGTAAATAAGTCAGGAATAACCGTAATCCTAACAATCCACAGAATAACGTTATCAGGTCATTTCACGTCTAATCCTTATCCCAAATGAAGGATCTTCTCCAATCCTATAAATTGAATAAAGTCATTTATTAGATGCAATCCAAATACACATCAATGGAATAAAGTTATGCTTCTCTCTAATGTAAAGATGAAACACAGCCACTCTATGTCTTTAAAGGGTCACCATCGTGTCAATTAAAGGGCTTGTTCAGGATGATAGATAACCAGGGGGTTGGCTGAGGGAGGTGTAAACTAATAATAATAACTTTGACCCTTTCGAGCCCACCTATGGCATCGGGAGCGGGTGTTAGCTGTAACTGACCCCCGGCTGGAGCACAGTTATGATTGCAGGTTTTAATCCTTCGGATGCTGCAGTCAAACATGCTCCAAGGGCATCCGAGGGTTTCAGCATTGTTTCATGCCCCCCTTGGCACACCCTGCAACAAGAGGGGGGAAGGGGTGCCAATATCCATCTTCTGCACCTCAGGGTCTGGCCAGTGACGCCAGATGCTGCTAATAGCCCCAGTACCAGATTGATCCTGCCAAGAAGTGAAGAAGTCAGCCTATGCATCTGCAATACACGTGTATAGTGCTGAACCAGTGATCAGAGCATCGCTGGTTCAGGTCCCCTAGTGGGACATCACTAAAACCACTGCAAGGCCCGGTGTCCTACACCACTATACAGTCACTCTGTGGCCAGGAAATAGCTGTTTTAGAATACGATTTGCCATGAATTCATTCGGATTGAATCGTATCAGAAATTTTTGAAAATTTTTTGAAAAATTTGCTCATCTCTATTGACCACCTCTAATATTAACCATATTCTGCCCTCATTCAAAGCCAGCTATAGTATGCCGTTTCTACCTCTAGCCACAACTATCCTGTGTGTCCTAGACATACTGGGCGCTTTGATTTGCTTTGGTCACTGTGAGACAATATAACAAAGCTATCTACATTATTTTACCGTCCCCACCCATGTGATGCTATAGATACTAGTAAGAGCAATGCCAGTACAATGTGCGGAGATGTCACCTCTAGGTTGCATGTGGGTGACACACAGGATAGTTGTCGTTGGAGACAGAGCCAAAATTCAGAAAACTTGGACTTTACAGGGCAAAAGGTAGGAAAGGGTTAATATTAGAGGCAACACATTAACTATAGTATAATAATGTAGAAAAATACTGCAACTATAAAATACACGTTGGCTACGCGGTCATCTTGTTTCCACGTTTTTCCAAAAACGAAGCATTTTCTTGCCCAGATGTCCCAGAGTCCTCTTGATCTCTTTGTTCCTGAGGCAGAATATAATGGGGCTGCAGACATGGGGCACATAACTGTAGATACAGATCATCAGGGCGGCGACATCGGCGTTGGGGATGACTTGAGAGTGGTAGCCATAGTCCACTATACGGGGTATGTAGAAGATGATGAGGACAAACCAGTGGGTGATGCAGGTGTTTAAGGCTTTCTGCCAGTTCTCCAGGTGGCTCATGGAGCAGATGTTGAGGATTATTATTACATAGGACACCACAATGGCGGAGAAGGGTCCCATGTGCATTATCAGACCCGCGTAGAGCCCATTCCTCCTGATGTCTGAAGAGTCCATGCAGGAGTTTATAGCCACTGGTGCCATGGAACAGTAGAAGTTTCTGACCCTGTTGGGACCGCAATATGGAAGAAACACAGTCCATGTCATGACATATGTCCCAACGAAAGCTGCGGCGAACCAAGCAGCGACACATAAGAACATGGAGACTCTATTACTGATGATGGCGTGATACCGGAGAGGTCTACAGATGGCCACATACCGATCAAAGGCCATTAGCAAGAGGGTTAATGAATCGAGACAGTTCAATGTATGGACGAAGGCCATCTGGAGGAAGCAGGCCGAGAAGGAGATGGACTCCGACCCAAACCAATACTTGGAGATGATCTTGGGCAATGTTGTGGTGTCAAAGAGCAGGTCGGACAGGGCGAGATTGGCGATGATGATGTACATGGGCTGGTGAAGGTGTTCCTCTAGACAGGTTATTACTATGACAATGGTATTGGCGCAAAGTGAGATGCAGTAAACGCAGAACATGAGCGCTGCAAACACAGGGTAGAACTTCTCCTGGAGACCCAAGAACCCAACAATGACAAAATCAAAGGAGTTGGAATCGTTCGCCATAAGACCTGGGAAATAAGGAACAGAAAAGGTTAAAATGGGAAGACAAGTCCCTGGTAGATTTGTAGATTTCCCAAATAATTTTTGTATTTGTTGAGGTTTTTCTTCTGAATCTGTTTCTAATGGAGAATCAGGGAATGACCTATTGTTATATACATTTTTTCTATTTTAGTGTCTTTTTTTTACATTTCCTTTATCTCTATCAATTTTATTGGCTGAGTGAAATAAATCCTGGAATCTTGCACTTTCCACCCGAGCACTGAACCTCACAATCGGCTGATAACACACACACACTCATCAACATTGAAATAGCAATCCTGAGAAGCAAACGTATTAGAATTCTGGAAATTACAAGATGCAAAAACTGGGAACAAAATATTCAATGGATTCAAGTTTGAGCACCACATAGAGGAGTCCCTGCACTGCCACATCTAGGCATACTATTAAAAAAGTTATAAATGGTTATCGGATTAATGTTTTGCCACCCCGAAAGCACTTGGGCTATCAAGTCATAAAGATTGTCCCCTGGCAGCTTCCTTTGCATTTGTCAACCAGTGGTGTTCCAGATGTTCTCGATGGGAGACAAGTCCGGAGGCCATGGCTGCATATGTAGGACACGCAGTCTGCTCATAGTGCAAGCAACACGTGGCCTGGCGTTGTAATGTTGAAAAACAGTGACTGGGACACTTTGGACAGATAACTACAGGTAATGTAGTAGATGTGACCGGCAGTCCTATGTAACACCACAGATAACACAGTGATAACTCTCTATATACAGGTAATGTAGTAGATGTGACCGGCAGTCCTATGTAACACCACAGATAACACAGTGATAACTCTCTATATACAGGTAATGTAGTAGATGTCACCGGCAGTCCTATGTAACACCACAGATAACACAGTGATAACTCTCTGAGTACAGGTAATGTAGTAGATGTGACCGGCAGTCCTATGTAACACCACAGATAACACAGTGATAACTCTCTATATACAGGTAATGTAGTAGATGTGACCGGCAGTCCTATGTAACACCACAGATAACACAGTGATAACTCTCTATATACAGGTAATGTAGTAGATGTCACCGGCAGTCCTATGTAACACCACAGATAACACAGTGATAACTCTCTATATACAGGTAATGTAGTAGATGTGACCGGCAGTCCTATGTAACACCACAGATAACACAGTGATAACTCTCTATATACAGGTAATGTAGTAGATGTCACCGGCAGTCCTATGTAACACCACAGATAACACAGTGATAACTCTCTATATACAGGTAATGTAGTAGATGTCACCGGCAGTCCTATGTAACACCACAGATAACACAGTGATAACTCTCTATATACAGGTAATGTAGTAGATGTGACCGGCAGTCCTATGTAACACCACAGATAACACAGTGATAACTCTCTATATACAGGTAATGTAGTAGATGTCACCGGCAGTCCTATGTAACACCACAGATAACACAGTGATAACTCTCTATATACAGGTAATGTAGTAGATGTCACCGGCAGTCCTATGTAACACCACAGATAACACAGTGATAACTCTCTATATACAGGTAATGTAGTAGATGCCACCGGCAGTCCTATGTAACACCACAGATAACACAGTGATAACTCTCTATATACAGGTAATGTAGTAGATGTCACCGGCAGTCCTATGTAACACCACAGATAACACAGTGATAACTCTCTATATACAGGTAATGTAGTAGATGTCACCGGCAGTCCTATGTAACACCACAGATAACACAGTGATAACTCTCTATATACAGGTAATGTAGTAGATGTCACCGGCAGTCCTATGTAACACCACAGATAACACAGTGATAACTCTCTATATACAGGTAATGTAGTAGATGTCACCGGCAGTCCTATGTAAAACCACAGATAACACAGTGATAACTCTCTGAGTATAGGTAATGTAGTAGATGTCACCGGCAGTCCTATGTAACACCACAGATAACACAGTGATAACTCTCTGAGTACAGGTAATGTAGTAGATGTCACCGGCAGTCCTATGTAACACCACAGATAACACAGTGATAACTCTCTATATACAGGTAATGTAGTAGATGTCACCAGCAGTCCTATGTAATACCACAGATAACACAGTGATAACTCTCTATATACAGGTAATGTAGTAGATGTCACCGGCAGTCCTATGTAACACCACAGATAACACAGTGATAACTCTCTGAGTACAGGTAATGTAGTAGATGTCACCGGCAGTCCTATGTAACAGCACAGATAACACAGTGATAACTCTCTGAGTACAGGTAATGTAGCAGATGTCACCGGCAGTCCTATGTAACACCACAGATAACACAGTGATAACTCTCTATATACAGATAATGTAGTAGATGTCACCGGCAGTCCTATGTAACACACAGATAACACAGTGATAACTCTCTATATACAGGTAATGTAGTAGATGTCACCGGCAGTCCTATGTAACACCACAGATAACACAGTGATAACTCTCTGAGTACAGGTAATGTAGCAGATGTCACCGGCAGTCCTATGTAACACCACAGATAACACAGTGATAACTCTCTATATACAGATAATGTAGTAGATGTCACCGGCAGTCCTATGTAACACACAGATAACACAGTGATAACTCTCTATATACAGGTAATGTAGTAGATGTCACCGGCAGTCCTATGTAACACCACAGATAACACAGTGATAACTCTCTATATACAGGTAATGTAGTAGATGTCACCGGCAGTCCTATGTAACACCACAGATAACACAGTGATAACTCTCTATATACAGGTAATGTAGTAGATGTCACCGGCAGTCCTATGTAACAGCACAGATAATACAGTGATAACTCTCTATATACAGGTAATGTAGTAGATGTCACCGGCAGTCCTATGTAACACCACAGGTAACACAGTGATAACTCTCTATATACAGGTAATGTAGTAGATGTCACCGGCAGTCCTATGTAACACCACAGATAACACAGTGATAACTCTCTATATACAGGTAATGTAGTAGATGTCACCGGCAGTCCTATGTAACACCACAGATAACACAGTGATAACTCTCTATATACAGGTAATGTAGTAGATGTCACCGGCAGTCCTATGTAACACCACAGATCCCTCTCTCCCAGTCACCACATACATCCTGATATGTATCTTTGAGATCACAGACAATTGTTCAGACTGGATACAATTGTAACAAACCCTCAGCTGTATGCAGTGTGCAGCGTTTTCCATTCTTTAGTAGCATGTAATAAGTGTTGTCTATTCCTTGTATAAATTTCTGTGTATAATAGGAGTCTGTTCACATGCTACAAGTTATGAGTAGAAGTTCTGAGCTGAATTTACCATCCACATATCCTGCCCAGTGATTGCTGTAATTCTGCAGTGCTGCTGACTGGTGTCTCCTGCTGACTGGTGCCTGCCTCTTGACTTTATATACAGACCTCTGTCTAACAGACACAATCCCTATAGACCTGATGAGTGACTGCTCTGCTGCTGACAGCTGAGGGCACAGGGTATATCCAGCTGTTGTAGTATATAATATTGCTCTCACTGGTGTATATATTGGGGCAGGCACTATAGATACAATCTCTTCAGCTGCACATGGGCCCTCTATGTAAAGGGGTCATGTCAGGGGCAGACTGAGCCACCAGTAGCCCAATAATCGCCCAGCAGAAGACACCCAAACCTGATAGGTACTTTGGTGTATTTCTTAAGGGTTGTTGAAAGTTCTCCAGAACAATTATATCTGGTGCACACAAGGAGCCTCAGTCTAAATCTGGGCCCTCTTTCTATTAATTTGCGCGTAAGCTAATTTTATTTCATGTCAAAATTTTTGGTGGACATTGGAGATATTATTAAGAATAATTGACAAAAAAGGTTTGACCAAGGATAACCCCTAACTAAGCGAGACTGTAGGGATTGATTTAGAAGGGGTTCCTCAGGGTCTTTTGTCCCCACACTCTGCAGCACTATCCACTATAATGTAGAAGTACTACAGCCTTAGGAAATGCATTACTAAGCTGCGGGCATGGTGATAGTCAGTAAGAAGCAGATTGTTATTAGACTACTGGAAAGAGCTGGGTTCTGTCTGGTACCTGACCATCTTGAGTGATGACCTTGCACTTGGGTGGCCAATGACTGTTAATATCAGGCTAGGAAAGGTGAAAAACTAAACTTGGGCCTAAGTATCCTTCAGTAATAGTCTGATGCTGCTTTTTCATACTACTAGTCTCCACTGTTTTTGGCAATTCCCAACCTAATAATCCCAGCCTGCGACCACCCTAATACCTGACAATCCCTTCTGGTGGTCAGGCACTGGATGGGACCTAGCTCTTCCCAGTACTCCTGGTGACAGTGGGTACCAGGTTACTATGGGGGTTAGTGTTAGATTTTTTTTATTAGTACTTTACACTGTCAGTCAGCTGATATTATTTAATCAGTAGCAATGAAGTAAAAGGAACAAATAAGAAAAAATATTTTATTAAACATTTATGGCAGAAGTCACAAAAAAAAATAAAAAATGAATTAATCACATTAATAAACATAAATAAAACTAAGTCCCATCCGCTGCTTCATGGTCATGGAAACTAGTGTTTATTTATCCAGTAAACTATAGAAATCCCATTTTTGGAGCAGGTCATGTCAAAAACCCTTCTTAACCCTTGCATGTCGGCTGTTTTAGGGGTTACTCTCAATAATGCAGAGACATTGGGGTTACCCTGTGTCCCTTTGCATAATAAAATGCCAGCTAGCTATGAAGGAGTCCCTGCACTTTGGTTACTTGTGACTACCGGCCTACTATCAGAGTTTTGTTGTCATTTTCCTCTCTTTACCTGGTCACTCCTCTCACCAGTTTCTTAATATGTTAAACACAAACATGAAAATAAAACTGGCGCATAAAAATACCTAATACCATGATCACTTTTTCAGGGAATAGTGTACGTTACTATTATACAAGCACCAGGGCGTGGGATCACCAGAGAAAAAAATATAGCACAACACAAAACTAAATGTTATGATGCAGTACCCATGTTACCCGGAGATGGGGCCAATCCAATACCACCAGAAAGCATATATGTAGATAGTTTACTTTCGGACTGCCCATTGGGTATATACGTCTGGAGAGTGGTTGTCTAGCTTTGCAAAGATGTATCAGTACTAGGGTTGAGCCGATCTTGACTTTTCAGGATCGATTTTGAAATCCGATTTCCGATCATTTTTCATTCGAACCGATCTCGATCCCAATTCCGATCCCTATGCAAGTCAATGGGATTTTTTTTACTAATCAGAGATCAGATTTTAAAAACAATCCTATTCACTATACAACATGGAATCTAACAATTGAACGCTTTAATTGTTAGAATCCACACTGTGTAGTGATTTTTTTTAATCCTCTGGCTACTTAGTCCCCCCTGGTGTCCACTTACCTGCAGAGATGGCTGGTCTGGTGCCCGGTGTTCTCGTTCTTCTTCGCCTCACTGTCCCCTGCCTTCTAGGTTAGGAGAGTGTGGGCGGGTTAGAAGAGTGTGGGCGGGTACTGGGAGGGGAGACATCACGTCTCCCTGCCCTGTACCCGCCCACACTTTCCTAAGCCACAAGCCCCGCCTTCTTCCTAGCTCTTTAACACTAACCTGGGAGGCGGGAGCAGCGAGGAGAAGAAGAACGAGAACACCGGGCACCAGACCAGCCATCTCCACAGGTAAGTAGCTACTAGAGATGTTAGCTAGTCTCCCATTAGAATGAATGGACGCAGCCGGCATGCAGGGGGTTAAGGCTGTGTGCCGGCTGCTTCCATTCATTCCTATGGAACCGCAGCAGAGCCTTCACACTGAGTATATGCTCCGCTCATTCTCATGAGTGGAGCATGTACTCAGTGTTAAGGCTAACATTGTTAGCTTTTCCCACAATGCTTGGCCAGTAGCAAAGCATTGTGGGAAATAATCACCGATCTCGATCCCACCTAAAAAGATCGTGTTCGAAATTCCGATCACGATTGTGAAATTTTCTCGATCGCTGATCAGAATCCGATCTTTTCCAAACACGATCGCTCAACCCTAATAAGTACCAATCATGCAGCTGCTGGAACAGGGCGCTGGTTGTAACTAAATTTGGAGCTCCCTTAGAGAAGGCAGGGAAGGTTTGTTACCATCCCTGCCTTCCTGATCATTGTGTACACAGTATTCAATGAGAGCTGCATACACCACTATGGGCGCCACCATGATGTGGCTTCCCTCTGACCCGGGATTAGAGGTTATAAGAGCTGCTGGGTCCTAGAGGTCCTAGATCTGTGCTATAGTGATGGCCAGGAGGTTGTATTCCTCCCGTAAATGGGGTTCAATGTACCAGCCACAGTTTCAGGGGAAATCGGCCTCCCCTACAAAAAAGTGCTCAGATTTCCCCAGAGGTCTATTATGACCTAATGGGGACACAATGTAAAACATAAAAAAGTAATAAAAAAACATAAACAAAATAATACATCAATAACACGCCCTTATTACAGGTTCAGGCCCTCAAAACAGAATATACAAAAAAAACAGAATTGTGTCCGGTCCTGAACAACAAATTGGCACGGAAGTGGTTAAAGCTGGTCATATCTACTAGTGCACCATCCATCAAGCTGGCCATGAAAGCACCGTATATATTCATGAAGGCCGACAGAAGACTTTAACAAAAATATTTGGGCTGTGCTGGAGGTTTGCTACTAGTATCAGTGTATGTCGTGGTCAGCCACGTCCACTAATCACCACAATCTAATGTGTATGGGCAGCTTTACTTTAATCTCACTAAATATAATATACACGTTTCATGCGCTGAAGTTGATACAAGATATGAGGAGACGTCTCCCGTCACTTGTTTTACTTTGTTTCCACTTCCATGCTTCTCTTATCTTCTGCTGGGCCATAGAGTGATGGACCTGGTCATGTGACCATGAAGAGGCTGCAGGTCCATCAGTTCTACTTTCCACGGTACTAATAATACAGGATTGATACTACCTGAGATGGCGACCAGCCCATTTGTCAACTCACAGGGATGTTTCAAGGGTCGCTATGCGTATGTACCAAATTCTCATCATTGTGCCCCGCTCCCAGCAACTCTCCCCTTTACAAGACAACAGTAATGATCAGATTCAGTCCCAGGAGATACGGAAAAATCCTTGTCTAGTAGGACCAATGACGTGGAGAAGATGTCTCATCTGGTTACCATTCTCTTTTCTTCTTTACCATACGGCCCAGACCCTCATTAATGCTTCTTCCTCTTCATTATTATATGCTTCACATTGGGTGAATTATGAGATCCTCTAGATGTGATATATACTGTATATTCAGTCCAAGGATCAGCGTACAATTCATAACAAGTTCCTGGAGGGACTTGCCCAGTCCATTACCCCTATACACCTTGCCTGACACCATCTTGTAAGACTCCATATCCCTGTTCCAAGTCATCCCTAGTATTTGTATTGCTGCTAGCTATTATTACCTATGGTCCTGCTTTGGTTACTTTGTTTGGCTCCTAAACTGCTCCATTGGCGATGAACCTCAATTTTTGACTACGTTCCTCTGCTGTGACCATAGTCTTGACCATGTTCCTATTACCAAGGTATCACCTACAGTACAGACCAAATGTTTGGACACACCTTCTCATTCAAAGAGTTTTCTGTATTTTCATGACTATGACAATTGTAGATTCACACTGAAGGCATCAAAACTCAGAAGTAACACATGTGGAATTGTAGACTTACCAAAAAAAGTGTGACACAGCTGACAAGCTGTCTTATTCTCGCTTCCTTTTGCTTTGATTCCTGCTTTGCACACTCTTGGCATTCTCTTGATGAGCTTCCTGAGGTAGTCACCAGGAATGGTTCTCACTTCACAGGTGTGCCCTGTCAGGTTTAATAAGTGGGATTTCTTGCCTTATAAATGGGGTTGGGACCATCAGTTGTGTTGTGCAAAAGTCAGGTGGATACACAGCGGATAGTCTGACTGAATAGACTGTTAGAATTTGTATTATGGCAAGAAAAAAGCAGCTAAGTAAAGAAAAAGTGGCCATCATTACTTTAAGAAATGGAGGTCAGTCAGTCCGTAAAATTGGCAAAACTATGAAAGTGTCCCCGAGTGCAGTTATAAAAACCCTCAAGCGCTACAAAGAAACTGGCTAACATGAGGACCGCCCCAGGAAAGGAAGACCAAGAGTCACTTCTGCTGCGGAGGATAAGGACCGCCCCAGGAAAGGAAGACCAAGAGTCACCTCTGCTGCGGAGGATAAGGACCGCCCCAGGAAAGGAAGACCAAGAGTCACCTCTGCTGCGGAGGATAAGTTCATCCGAGTCACCAGCCTCAGAAATCGCAGGTTACCAGCAGCTCAGATTAGAGAGCAGGTCAATGCCACACAGAGTTCTAGCAGCAGACACATCTCTACAACAACTGGTAAGAGGAGACGTTGTGCAGCCGCCGGCCTTCATGGTAAAATAGCTGCTAGAAAACCACTGCTAAGGACCGGCAACAAGCAGAAGAGACCACAAGGAGTGGACATTAGACCAGTGGAAATGTGCCAAGGTCTGATGAGTCCAAATTTGAGATCTTTGGTTCCAACCATCATGTCTTTGTGCAATGCAGAAAAGGTGAACGGATGGACCCTACATGCCTGGTTCCCACCGTGAAGCATGGAGGAGGAGGTGTGATGGTGTGGGGGGGCCAAGCTGGTGACACTGTTGGAGAGTTCTCTCGCAGCATTGGAGATGCCCCCAATGCTCTTTGAGTGCTGAGGACCGCCCCCAGTGCTGCAAGAGAACTCATTTGCATACCGACAAAACCTGCATTTCTACAGAATGGGGGAGTGGAGAAGACATCTAAAGGTAGGAGAAGAATAGACTTTCTTAAGGCTATTACTACGTGTGACCAACAAAAAATTTGATTTTGATGGTAGAATCCCTTTAAAAATGAAACCCTTGAAGTCGCACTTTTTCTCTACTTCCACCCAATTCTGATTTTTTTCCCAGTTTCCCAGTACATTGTACGTAATATTAAATGGTACCACTGCAAAGAATGATTTCTCCTACAAACATTAAGTCCTCGTACGGCCCTGTGAATGGGATTACCGAGATGGGAATGGTTCCATATTAAGGTCTCCTTCACACAAATTTGGTGAGTGGGCTGGCTTGGAGGACAGTTTGTGAGTAGGAGCACTTGTAGGCAAGATTGGGACATGGCTTGTTGGTAAACTTGTGGAATGAAGCAACCTCATAGCCGGACAAATGCCAATGGGCTCCTCAAACCTACAGAGCTTATAAGTGAGGAGCCGAGGGTCTGTGAGTTCCTTCATCAGAACTTCATCGGTGCCTGGCTTCAGAGACACGTGGGGTAGATATCTTTGTGGCCATAATTGTAGCAATTCACAGAATACAGGTGATCATTTTGGCAGCACCCATAATCCCCGTGAGAACCCCCCCCCCCCATAAGAAACTGGTGGAAATGCAGTTTTTTCTAAACCAAATTCCACCCAAATTTTCCAAAAGTTTCAGGCTTGATCTAAACTCAAAACTATTATAATGTGGGGTCTCTTCAGACTGTCATAAGTAGAGGCCAAGTGAAATAACAAACACTTATACTCACCTCTCCCGTGTGCCCAGTGGTCTCCTCTTCAGACCTCTTCCAAACTCTGATGTCAGTGCCCCAGGTCGCTGATGTGATTCTTCCACCCAAGCGTCAACCCATGTGATGTTAGCCAAAGGTCTGAAGACGATGGTTGGGAACCATTGGACGCTGTAAGGATGGCCAGGAAAGGTGAGGCAATGTGAGTATCATTATTTTTATATTACTCGCCTCCCCTGGGCCTCCGTTTATTATGTTCTGGGCTCTGAAGAGAATCCACAGTATAGTAATAGCATTTCTGGTCCATTCCGAGCAAGCTTGGTCTGAGGCGACCTGGGATCTGAACCCCACGAATATTGGACATAACTAATTTTGTTTTCCCATTTAGTTTTGTATCTCTATGTCGTTCCTTAAATAGTCTGATCCAAAGGAGATTGGGATGTAGAGCAGATGGTATATTCCAGAGGATAGACTTCTGGGAAGTGTGAGGAGACCCGGAGTCTTCCTCCAGCTTCTGAAGTGCAAGGAAGTGTTCCAGTCAGCTTAGACTAAGGAAGGTGAGGGAGTTAGAGTCCACGTCTGCAGACGGAAAGAGGAAACTCTACATCCTACTGGGAGAAGAGGAGCCCCATACCCACATGCCCATCATCTACCTGTCACCAAACGAGGACGACGAGGACTATGGTACCCCCAAACCAGCCAACCACTCCATGCCTGCCCTTACACCCTCCCTCACCCCACACCTCAGGAGGGCTGGAGACCATTAGGACACATCACAGAAGAAGACTAAGGCTCTCTCACTTCTGCAACAGACCAGGAGCGACATTTTGGGGAAAGTCATGCCAAGTTGAGTTTGTTACAAACAGGTTTCCTCGTCTGTAATAATAATAATACTCAAGGATTGGTGAACGGATCTGTTTACAATCAGATTCAAACTAAAAGTTCCAAAACTTTTGAATTTGCCAAAATCATCTAATGAGAATATGAGAATATGAGATTGATCCCATGATGTCATGGCCTGTCTGGTTAATTAGGTCATCAGGGACTGTATATATAACATAGAGGACTGTATATAAAGCACCAGCAGGCCGTGGATGTCAGAAGCCGGAGGTGCCGCAGCAGCAGAGAACACGGGTATGGAAGTCTGCAAGGTAAAGTGAGCTCAGCACTCCTATAGTATAACAGTCAGAGTATATAGTATAACAGTCAGAGTATATAGTATAACAGTCAGAATGTATAGTAGAACAGTCAGAGTGTATAGTATAACAGTCAGAGTATATACTATAACAGTCAGAATATATAGTATAACAGTCAGAGTATATAGTGTAACAGTCAGAGTGTATAGTGTAACTGTCAGAGTATATAGTGTAACAGTCAGAGTATATAGTATAACAGTCAGAGTATATAGTATAACAGTCAGAGTATATAGTATAACAGTCAGAGTATATAGTATAACAGTCAGAGTATATAGTATAACAGAGTATATAGCATAACAGTCAGAGTATATAGTATAACAGTCGGAGTATATAGCATAACAGTCAGAATATATAGTATAACAGTCAGATTATATAGTATAACAGTCAGAGTATATAGTGTAACTGTCAGAGTATATAGTGTAACAGTCAGATTATATAGTATAACAGTCAGAGTATATAGTGTAACAGTCAGAGTATATAGTATAACAGTCAGAGTATATAGTGTAACAGTCAGAATATATAGTGTAACAGTCAGAGTATATAGTGTAACAGTCAGAATATATAGTGTAACAGTCAGAGTATATAGTGTAACAGTCAGAGTATATAGTGTAACAGTCAGAGTATATAGTATAACAGTCAGAGTATATAGTTTAACAGTCAGAGTATATAGTATAACAGAGTATATAGCATAACAGTCAGAATATATAGTATAACAGTCAGAGTATATAGTATAACAGTCAGAATATACAGTGTAACAGTCATAGTATATAGTATAACAGAAAGAATATATAGTATAACAGTCAGAGTATATAGTATAACAGTCAGAGTATATAGTATAACAGTCAGAATATATAGTATAACAGTCAGAGCGTATAGTATAACAGTCAGAGCATATAGTATAACAGTCAGAGCGTATAGTATAACAGTCAGAGCGTATAGTGTAACTGTCAGAGTATATAGTGTAACAGTCAGAGTATATAGTATAACAGTCAGAATATATAGTATAACAGTCAGAGTATATAGTATAACAGTCAGAATATATAGTATAACAGTCAGAGTATATAGTATAACAGTCAGAGCATATTGTATAACAGTCAGAGTATATAGTATAACAGTCAGAGCATATTGTATAACAGTCAGAGTATATAGTATAACAGTCAGAGCATATTGTATAACAGTCAGAGTATATAGTATAACAGTCAGACCCCTCCTTGTCTTTCTTTCCTTCATCAATATTTTGTACTGCTTGTTGTCAATGAATGAAAACCCAAATTACACTGATAGAGCTGAGAAGAATCCTGACTGATACAATGTAACAAAGTATAAGGCAAGTGAGCCGTGTGATGCTGCTGCTCACCGAGGATTGTCCAGGATGGATACAACAGTAACAAACCCTCAGCTGTGAGAAGTAGAGATGAGCGAATGCTGTTCAACCGAATAGGTATTTGATCAAATATCATGGCATTCGATGTATTCGTTCACAATCGAATACAAGGCCGCATACGCAGTAAAAATTTGTATCCCTTCCGACCTTCCCTGGCACATTTTTTGCACCAATAACTGTGCAGGGGAGGTGGGACAGGAACTACGACAATGGAGGCAGTGAAAAAAATTGAAAAAAAACCAATTGGCTGCCGAAAACATGTGACCTCCCATTCATAAGAACGGCCACCGCCCTATTCGCCATTTTTGCGGTCAGACATAGGGAGAGAAACATATCTGCTGAGGGCTAGATAGCGATTAGCTTCAGATAGGCAGGCAAGAACTAAAGAAGAAAACCAACAGCTCAGAGCTATACACTGCAGGGACAGGAGTCCAGCTTTCCCCGGACGGTGGAAAACAGGGACACACAACAGATACAACGTCATATATAGCGGAGAAATAGCGTTCATTGTTGGCTGTCCGCACACAGAATAGCCGGAATCCACAGCAATTACAAGTTCATATAGAGATGGAAATACCTTGAATTTTGGGGGGGCCTGAAAAAAAGCAGCAATCCACAGCAGTTACAAGTACACATAGCTGGAAAAAAAACTTGAATTTTGTTGTTTCGTGAAAAATTGCAGCAATTCACTGCAGTTACTTCTTGCTATATACATGCAAAGCAGCTTTTCAGGCTGTGTAACCCCAGAACAAGGATACAGAGCAATTAGGTCAGGCTATGTCCGCTCAATCCAGATATCCAGGGTGTGTACCCCCAAAACCTAGGTGGGAGACACCGAAATTCAGTCCAGTTATGTCCGCTCAATACAGCTTTTCACAGTCTGTAACCCCAAACCCTAGGTGGGAGAGACAAAATTTCAGTCAGGCTATATCAGCTCAATCCAATTTTTAAGGGTCTACCCCTTGTATTTTTCATTTATTTCTGTGACATTATTTCCACCAATAACTCAAGCAGTACAAGCACCGGACACTGGTACTAGAACACTGAAAACTGCTCTATAAATATAGTACAACTGCAGCCATTACTTCTCCGTCCTCCCAGGATCTCTTTTCGGGTCCTTTTCTCCCTCTGTTGAACCCCTTCCCCTCAATACGGTGTGATACACTAAACAATATATTTGATACTCAGGTCGCTCGTGCCTACCTATTTCCAAGGCCAATGGTGGCATTCTTCACAGTCACAGAAGTACAGTCAAGGATTGTTTGATGCGATATCTCAACCTTTCACCCTCACAAGTTTATTTCCTAAAGTATAAGGAAACTTTAATGAAGGACAATCCGAACATCTGGTGTGACCGTTGTGACAGGGCCAGGGGAAAAGTGGTAGAAGGAGTATACATTTCTCCCAGGTTCCTGTCATACACAATCTAGGTGCAGCTGAGCAAAGCTGCGCTCCTGGCTGGTGGGTATTACCAAAACCCTGGTAATGGTCTGGCTGCTGGAGCAGGGAGTATTGGTGTCTCTACTCCATTCAGCCACTCCAGGTTTTGGGACATGTGGGGTTAAATCCTTGCACCATACTTGGCTGGATTGAACTTTCATTTTGTGCCAAAAAGTGGTCAAGACAGCGATCCCTGAGCTAATCCCGTTACACTGTCCATTGAAAACTGCAGCACTGAAGTTACCATCTCTGGAAGTGGTACAACTTCTTTGTCTGCATTTAGCCATGCTCGATGCTATGCTAGCTGACTACACTTGGTTGCTCGAGGGTTCTCTTAATGCATATCACCAAGGGGCATCAGATGTGTTTTTCAGCACTGAGGCCACCTCCTCTGAGATCCCAAAGGAACTTCAAAAGATTTGTGTATTGCAGAAAAAGAGAAGAGAAAATAAGTGTAGGGCACAGAGGGATTGGAGAGGACAGAGCTGGGGTCAGCCGGTATTCCCACAACATGCGCCTATACTTGTCCCTCCTGGTGACAGTAGGCCCCTCAGTGGCAGTAATTTGGCCAGGGGGGCCATTAACGTGTCCCAGACCTAGGAATAAGTCTTGAAACAGTTTAGAGTTTTGCATGCATTTGCCTCTACCCACCGTTTTTGCTGCTTAGCTTCCCTCCACATCTACACTGCTTTCGCCCCTAGACATCACCCCTGTCCATGTCGGGTCGGTGGCCTTGTCGTCCACCAACTCCTCTTCCAATTGATCACTGTACCCTTACTGAAAACCGCACATAACCACAGCTCGGGCCAGGTCTGTGTTGTACCCTACACCCTGCTTAACGCAGCTGCCATGTCTGGAGTTGTGATGAGCGCATGCTAATGTTTCGTGTCCAGTGGAAAGGATGGGAAAGGATTTCACATAAGTCTGTCACCCATGGAAAATCATGGTGCAGAAACTGCGGGAGCTGACTCTGAGGAACCCTTGGGTTTTGGAGATGGAATGCCATCAAAGGTCTCTGCTGCTTACACACTCTGCTCAACATGTGGTACGTCGAGTTCTAGCGTGTGGGGACGTCGCACATCAAGTATTAAGATGCTGTGTACAGGTTACATTGTTGTGCAGTTCTTGTAAGGAGTTTATTTAACTGAAAGCAGAATTGTAAGACATGGAGGAAATTATAACGGAAAGATTCTTATTAGAGATGAGCGAGTACTTTTCGGATCAGCTGATCTGAACAGCACGCTCCATAGAAATGAATGGATGCACCTGGTACTTCCGCTTTGACGTCGGCCGGCCGCTTAACCCCCCGCATGCCGGCTACGTCCATTCATTTCTATGGAGCGTGCTGTTCGGATCGGCTGATCCGATCAGTACTCGCTCATCTCTAATTCTTATTCTTCACCTCAGGACAAAAGATGTCCTGTCTTTTTTTTTTTTTTGCATAGGAAATGTAAGGGGTCAGATTAGAACCTTTTGTTCAATAAACATAGATGATTAGAGTCACATAGAAGTGCCAACCAATTTGTACTTTTGTACAACTATAAGGGTGCATTCACACGATGTAACGTGCAGCGTGATCTGGTACGTATATGGCATGTCAGAGTTTGCGCGCTGTAAAAGCTCCCATTGATTTCAATGGGAGCCTGGATCGTATACGCCACCTTATTTTGCGGCCGTGATTCTCCACCACACTCATCTGTAACTTTTTTGTTTCCCTCTTCTCCTCAAATAGTTAATCTCAGCCTTCCTTATGTGATTGATATCTTTCCTTCCAATCAAGTCTAGGGTGAGTTCTTCCTTCCTATATCTTGTTTTCCCACCCTCACCTTAGTGCTCGCTCTTTTCCTTTCTGTCTGTGCTGGCTATACTGTTACTGTTTGTATTACATTGTCTGATCTTTGACTTTTCTTGTGACTATTCTTTTGGATTTTGATTCTGTACTGCACTGCTTGACTGATTCTGACTAACCTCCCATTTGTTGTTTGTCTTGTTTGTATTCTGTATTGTCACCTATATCATAAGAAGGGACTGCCACCCAGTTGTCATCTGGCGCCTAGGGCAGTTACGCAAGTAGGCAGGGAGAGGGGATGGGTTCAGTTTAGGACTCACTATATTGTTGTTCTCCTTCTCCCAGGGTTCATCAGAAGCTACTGGGGAATTGCTCTTCTAGAAATTCCCTTCTCAGTACTTGCAGACAGTTTTTGAAGGGAGGTTGTTCCCATCAACTTGGAGAAATTAGCACAAATCTTCTGTGGATGTAGGCTTACTCCAATCCTTCTGTCTGTTTATGTCATACCAGACAGACTTGATGATATTGAGATCAGGGCTTTGTTGGGGGTCATATAGTCATTTCCAAGTCTCCTTGTTCTTCTTTACTCCGGAGATAGATCTTAATGGTGTTGGATGGATGTTTGGGGTCATTGCCCTGCTGTAGAATAATGTTGGAGCCAATCAGACAAGTCCCTGATGGTACAAACTGCCTTGTGTTATAGCCAAATTTGAAGAAGCAGCAAGAAATGGGCAACATTGAGGACTATAAACACATTTGTTGACCGAAGAAATTTAGTAGAGTAGATGAAAGACCTATCAGACTGACTTCCCTTCTAAACCAGGAGATGTCCATCAGTGCCCTCAGCTCGGAACTGGCAGAACATGGGACCCAGGTACATTCATTCCTTGTTGGAGAAGATTGGCCAGAAGTGGTCTTCATAGAAGAATTATTGGTAAGAAGTCATAGCTTCAATGTGGAGACAAGGTCAAGACTCAACATGAAAACTTAGGAAATCAGGTGCAGAGAAATGGATGGGGAAGTTCTGGACTCATGAGTCAAAATGGGACGGAGGATAGTACAATAATCAGTGGCTTCAGGTTACAGTGGAGTATGGTGGAGGGTTCATGCGATTTGGCGATGCATTTTAGCAAATGGAGTTGAGGATTTGGTCAGGATTAGTGCTGATCGAGTAGTATTCGATCGAATAGGAATGCGTGTAATCGGCCGAACACCAAGGAGTTAAACGCATCAAATATTCAAAGCATTTAACCCCTTGGTGTTCGGCTGATTACACGCATTCCTATGCCGGCGAGATAGTTGATCGAATACTACACGCTGAACACTAGTCAGGATGAATGATATCCTCAATGTGGAGAAATACAGGCATATACTTGTCTGTAGTGCAATACCATACAGCAGTAGGGCTGAGCCGATCTTGAGATTTCAGGATCATTTTTAAAATCTGATTTCCAATCATTTTCCATTCGAACCCGATCCCGACTCCAATTCCGAGCCTGATGTAAGTCAATGGGATTTTTTAATAATCAAAAAACGGATTTTAAAAACGATCCTATTCACTACACAGCATGGAGTCCAAATATTGAAGGCTTCAACTTTTGGACTCCATGCTGTGTAGTGATTAAAAAATCCACCGGCTACTTAGTCCCCCCTGCTGTCCGGTTACCTGCACAGAACCGCTGCCGCACCCTGGAGCTCTGGGCGCTATTCTCGGTCCGGTCCTCTCTCATTCAGATGCCAACAGAGCGATGTGTATGCCCCTGCCTCCCTAGGCTAGTGTTACTGATGCTGGGAGTAGACAGGGCTTGTTGTGCCTACTCCCAGCATCAGTAACACTAGTTAGCCTAGGGAGGCGGGGGCGCACACGGCGCTCTGTCGGCGTCTGAATGAGAGAGGACCGGACCAAGAACAACGACCCGGAGCTCCGGGATGCGGCAGTGGTTCTGTGCAGGTAACTAGGGTTGAGTGATTGGGATCGGAATTCCGTTCCTGATCTTTTTTAGGCAGGATCGGAACCCGAACACGATCGTGAAATTTACTCGATCGCTGATCGGGATCCGATCTTTTTCGATCCCGATCGCTGCACCCTATACAGGAGTCATCAAATGGACTCCATATTGACCCTAAACATCCATACAACATCATTAAGGCTGAGGCCCCATGTTGCGGAAACACAGCTTTTTTTGTTGCAGATTTTGTAGCAGTTTTTTAAGCCAAAGTCAGGAGTGGAAAAAAAAAAAAATTCTTGTGAGCTTTGTGAACAGATTTCTCCTTTATCCAATGCTTTCTCTTTTCACAGATATGGCGAATGACTCCACCACCTTCTGTTTCGTCATTGTTGCTTTCTCGGGCCTCCGGGAAGACTTCTACTCCGTGTTTGGAGCTCTCATGTTCTGCATTTACAGCATCTCAGTTTGTGTTAATATCATGGTTATAGGGATAGTCCTCCTGAAAGACAACCTTCACCAGCCCATGTACATCATTATCGCTAACCTGGCCCTGTCCGACCTGCTCTTTGACACTATGACCTTGCCCCACATCATCTCCAAGTACTGGTTTGGGTCGGAGGCCATCTCCTTCTCGGCCTGCTTCCTCCAGATGGCTTTCGTCCATATACTGAACTGTCTTGATTCATTAACCCTTTTGATCATGGCCTTTGATCGGTATGTGGCCATCTGTAGACCTCTCCGGTATCACGCCATCGTCAGTAATAGAGTCTGCATGTTCTTATGTTTGGCCGCTTGGTTTGCCTCAGCTTCCACCGGGACATATGTCATGACATGGGGGTTGTTTCTTCCATACTGTGGCCCCAACAGGGTCAAATCCTTCTACTGTTCTGTGTCATCTGTGGCTATAAACTCCTGCATGGATTCCTCTACCGTCAGGAGGAATGCTCTCTACGCGGGTCTGATAATGCACATGGGCCCCTTCTCCGCCATTGTGGTGTCCTATATCGTAATAATCCTCAACATCTGCTCCATGAGCCACCTGGAGAACTGGCAGAAAGCCTTAAACACCTGCATCACCCACTGGTTTGTCCTCATCATCTTCTACATACCCCGTATAGTGGACTATGGCTACAAGACCCAGGTCAACCCCAACGCCGATGTCGCCGCCCTGATGATCTGTATCTACAGTTACGTGCCCCATGTCTGCAGCCCTATTATATTCTGTCTCAGGAACAAGGAGATCAAGAGGACTCTGGGAAATATGGGCAAGAAAATGCTTCGTTTTTAGGTTTTAAGTTTAGCAAAGTTAATTTATCTTTTATAATATTGGGAGGAATTTATTAAGACGGCGATGCACCGATTGTACTTGGTTCCTTCACAGGCATACGGCTTACCAAAATGACTAGGAGGCTGAAGGCTGTTAGTCATCCTCGTGTATGTGGGTGCGTAGATTTGTGATAGAACTCACACTAGTCTTCTGTTACGAGTTGTAGTAAATTTGGTGAGCCCGGGCACCCAGCACACGTACCCTAGTAAATGTGGACCATGGTCCTTATCCTCCTCCATTACTTTCATGTTCAGATTGTACTTAATAATGACTCTATGTAATATTCTGTACAACATACTGGAAACGGGAAAAAATCAGATTGGGGTGGAAAAGGATAATGCACTTTGCTATTGTGAGTTTAGTGTTTACAATTAGAGATGAGCGAACACTAAAATGTTCGAGGTTCGAAATTCGATTCGAACAGCCGCTCAATGTTCGTGTGTTCGAACGGGTTTCGAACCCCATTATAGTCTATGGGGAACAGATACTCGTTAAGGGGGAAACCCAAATCCGTGTCTGGAGGGTCACCAAGTCCACTATGACACCCCAGGAAATGATGCCAACACCTCTGGAATGACACTGGGACAGCAGGGGAAGCATGTCTGGGGGCATCTAACACACCAAAGACCCTCTATTACCCCAACATCACAGCCTAACAACTACACACTTTACACACTCAATACCACCTCTCTGACAGTAGGAAAACACCTTGAAACATGTGTATTTGGCACTTGCAGTGAGGAGAGCTTGTCACCAGCAGTGAATTTGGCCCTTGTAGTAAGTTGAGGTTGGCACCAACATTTGTTTTGAAAATCAGGGTGGATTGAGCCTCTAACCAGCAGAGTTTGGGCAAATTCATGGTGGAGGGAGCCTCTAAAAACCCCAGTTTGGACCAATTCATGGTGGAGGGAGACTCTAAAAACCCCAGTTTGGACCAATTCATGGTGGAGGGAGCCTCTAAAAACCCCAGTTTGGACCAATTCATGGTGGAGGGAGCCTCTAACCAGCCCAGTTTGGACCAATTAATGGTGGAGGGAGCCTCTAAACAGCCAAGTTTTGGGAAATTCATGGTGGAGGGAGCCTCTAACCAGCCCAGTTTGGACCAATTCATGGTGGAGGGAGCCTCTAACCAGCCCAGTTTGGACCAATTCATGGTGGAGGGAGCCTCTAAACAGCCCAGTTTGGGCAAATTCATGGTAAAGGGAGCCTCTAAAAAACCCAGTTTGGACCAATTCATGGTGGAGGGAGCCTCTAATTAGCCCAGTTTGGACCAATTAATGGTGGAGGGAGCCTCTAACCAGCCCAGTTTGGACCAATTAATGGTGGAGGGAGCCTCTAACCACCCCAGTTTGGGCAAATTCATGGTGGAGGGAGCCTCTAACCAGCCCAGTTTGGACCAATTAATGGTGGAGGGAGCCTCTAAACAGCCAAGTTTTGGGAAATTCATGGTGGAGGGAGCCTCTAACCAGCCCAGTTTGGACCAATTCATGGTGGAGGGAGCCTCTAAACAGCCCAGTTTGGGCAAATTCATGGTGGAGGGAGCCTCTAAACAGCCCAGTTTGGGCAAATTCATGGTGGAGGGAGCCTCTAACCAGCCCAGTTTGGACCAATTAATGGTGGAGGGAGCCTCTAAACAGCCAAGTTTTGGGAAATTCAAGGTGGAGGGAGCCTCTAACCAGCCCAGTTTGGACCAATTAATGGTGGAGGGAGCCTCTAACCACCCCAGTTTGGACCAATTCATGGTGGAGGGAGCCTCTAACCACCCCAGTTTGGACCAATTCATGGTGGAGGGAGCCTCTAAACAGCCCAGTTTGGGCAAATTCATGGTGGAGGGAGCCTCTAACCAGCCCAGTTTGGACCAATTAATGGTGGAGGGAGCCTCTAAACAGCCCAGTTTGGGCAAATTCATGGTGGAGGGAGCCTCTAACCAGCCCAGTTTGGACCAATTAATGGTGGAGGGAGCCTCTAAACAGCCAAGTTTTGGGAAATTCATGGTGGAGGGAGCCTCTAACCAGCCCAGTTTGGACCAATTAATGGTGGAGGGAGCCTCTAACCACCCCAGTTTGGGCAAATTCATGGTGGAGGGAGCCTCTAACCAGCCCAGTTTGGACCAATTAATGGTGGAGGGAGCCTCTAAACAGCCCAGTTTGGGCAAATTCATGGTGGAGGGAGCCTCTAAACAGCCAAGTTTTGGGAAATTCATGGTGGAGGGAGCCTCTAACCAGCCCAGTTTGGACCAATTCATGGTGGAGGGAGCCTCTAAACAGCCCAGTTTGGGCAAATTCATGGTGGAGGGAGCCTCTAAAAAACCCAGTTTGGACCAATTCATGGTGGAGGGAGCCTCTAATTAGCCCAGTTTGGACCAATTAATTGTGGAGGGAGCCTCTAACCAGCCCAGTTTGGACCAATTAATGGTGGAGGGAGCCTCTAACCACCCCAGTTTGGGCAAATTCATGGTGGAGGGAGCCTCTAACCAGCCCAGTTTGGACCAATTAATGGTGGAGGGAGCCTCTAACCAGCCCAGTTTGGACCAATTAATGGTGGAGGGAGCCTCTAACCACCCCAGTTTGGACCAATTCATGGTGGAGGGAGCCTCTAACCAGCCCAGTTTGGACCAATTCATGGTGGAGGGAGCCTCTAAACAGCCCAGTTTGGGCAAATTCATGGTGGAGGGAGCCTCTAAAAAACCCAGTTTGGACCAATTCATGGTGGAGGGAGCCTCTAATTAGCCCAGTTTGGACCAATTAATTGTGGAGGGAGCCTCTAACCAGCCCAGTTTGGACCAATTAATGGTGGAGGGAGCCTCTAACCACCCCAGTTTGGGCAAATTCATGGTGGAGGGAGCCTCTAACCAGCCCAGTTTGGACCAATTAATGGTGGAGGGAGCCTCTAACCAGCCCAGTTTGGACCAATTAATGGTGGAGGGAGCCTCTAACCACCCCAGTTTGGACCAATTCATGGTGGAGGGAGCCTCTAACCACCCCAGTTTGGACCAATTCATGGTGGAGGGAGCCTCTAAACAGCCCAGTTTGGGCAAATTCATGGTGGAGGGAGCCTCTAACCAGCCCAGTTTGGACCAATTAATGGTGGAGGGAGCCTCTAAACAGCCCAGTTTGGGCAAATTCATGGTGGAGGGAGCCTCTAACCAGCCCAGTTTGGACCAATTAATGGTGGAGGGAGCCTCTAACCACCCCAGTTTGGACCAATTCATGGTGGAGGGAGCCTCTAACCACCCCAGTTTGGACCAATTCATGGTGGAGGGAGCCTCTAAACAGCCCAGTTTGGGCAAATTCATGGTGGAGGGAGCCTCTAACCAGCCCAGTTTGGACCAATTAATGGTGGAGGGAGCCTCTAAACAGCCCAGTTTGGGCAAATTCATGGTGGAGGGAGCCTCTAACCAGCCCAGTTTGGACCAATTAATGGTGGAGGGAGCCTCTAAACAGCCAAGTTTTGGGAAATTCATGGTGGAGGGAGCCTCTAACCAGCCCAGTTTGGACCAATTAATGGTGGAGGGAGCCTCTAACCACCCCAGTTTGGGCAAATTCATGGTGGAGGGAGCCTCTAACCAGCCCAGTTTGGACCAATTAATGGTGGAGGGAGCCTCTAAACAGCCCAGTTTGGGCAAATTCATGGTGGAGGGAGCCTCTAAACAGCCAAGTTTTGGGAAATTCATGGTGGAGGGAGCCTCTAACCAGCCCAGTTTGGACCAATTCATGGTGGAGGGAGCCTCTAAACAGCCCAGTTTGGGCAAATTCATGGTGGAGGGAGCCTCTAAAAAACCCAGTTTGGACCAATTCATGGTGGAGGGAGCCTCTAAACAGCCCAGTTTGGGCAAATTCATGGTGGAGGGAGCCTCTAACCAGCAGAGTTGGGGGAAATCAGGGTGGAGGGAGCCTAGTATTAGCAGAATTGTGCAACGCTTATGGTGGATGAGTATGAGGATGCGGAGGAATTGGAGAGGTTGAGTACAGACATGGAGTTTCATGTTGGGGTGCTTTACACAGGTGGGCACAAAAATGACGGCTCTACCCAGTGGTGGTTCATTTTTATCAAAGTGAGCCGGTCGGCACTCTCAGCTGACAGACGGGTGCGCTTGTCAGTGATGATGCCACCGGCTGCACTGAACACCCTCTCAGATAGGACGCTGGCGGCAGGACAGGACAGCACCTCCAAGGCATATAGGGCAAGTTCAAGCCACAGGTCCAACTTCGACACCCAATACGTGTAGGGCGCAGAGGGGTCGGAGAGGACAGGGCTGTGGTCGGAAAGGTATTCCCGCAACATGCGCCTATACTTCTCACGCCTGGTGACACTAGGACCCTCCGTGGCGGCACTTTGGCGAGGGGGTGCCATCAAGGTGTCCCAGACCTTAGACAGTGTGCCCCTCGTTTGTGTGGACCGGTGAGAACTTGGTTGCCTACTGGAGGAACTGCCCTCCCTGCCGCCAACGTCACATGCTGGAAACATCTCCATCATATTCTGCACCAATTGCCTGTGGCAAGCATTGATGCGATTGGCCCTCCCCTCTACCGGAATAAAAGACGAGATGTTGTTTTTATACCGGGGGTCAAGGATAGCAAAGATCCAGTACTGGTTGTCCTCCATGATTTTGACAATACGCTTGTCGGTTGTAAAGCACCCCAACATGAACTCAGCCATGTCTGCCACAGTGTTAGTTGGCATGACTCCTCTGGCCCCACCGGAAAGTTCAATCTCCATTTCCTCCTCATCCTCCATGTCTACCCATCCGCGCTGCAACAATGGGACGATTCGAAGTTGCCCGGAAGCCTCCTGTATCACCATCACATCATCGGACAACTCTTCTTCCTCCTCCTCCTCCTCCTCCTCCTCCATTAAACGCAGTGAAGCGGACAGATGTGTGGACCTACTCTCCAGCTGTGACGGATCGGATGCTATCCCTAACTCCTCTGTGTGATCTGAGTTATCCCTGATGTCAATCAGGGATTCTCTCAGAACACACAAGAGCGGGATTGTAAGGCTCACCATCGCATCCTCAGAGCTCACCCTCCTTGTGGACTCCTCAAAGACCCGTAGGATGTCACAAAGGTCTCTCATCCATGGCCACTCATGGATGTGAAACTGAGGCAGCTGACTTTGTGGCACCCTAGGGTTTTGTAGCTGGTATTCCATCAAAGGTCTCTGCTGCTCAACCACTCTATTCAACATCTGAAACGTTGAGTTCCAGCGTGTGGGGACGTCGCACAAAAGCCGGTGTTGTGGCACATGCAGGCGTTGCTGGAGAGATTTTAAGCTAGCAGCGGCTACTGTCGACTTGCGAAAGTGGGCGCACATGCGCCGCACTTTCACCAGTAGCTCTGGAACATTGGGGTAGCTCTTTAGGAAACGTTGCACCACTAGGTTGAAGACGTGGGCCAGGCATGGAACATGTTGGAGTCCGGCAAGCTCCAGAGCTGCTACCAGGTTCCGGCCGTTATCACAAACGACCATGCCTGGGCCCAGGTGCAGCGGCTCAAACCATATTGCCGTCTCATCGAGGAGGGCATCCCTCACCTCGGAGGCAGTGTGCTGTCTGTCCCCCAAGCTGATCAGCTTCAGCACAGCCTGCTGACGTCTACCAACGCCAGTGCTGCAACGTTTCCAACTCGTAGCTGGGGTCAATCTAACAGCGGAGGAGGAGGCGGTGGCGGAGGAGGAGGCGGTGGCGGAGGAGGAGGCGGTAGAGGAGGAGGAGGAGGGGGGTGTTCTTCTCGTGTCCCTGCCAGGAATGTTAGGCGGGGAGACGAGGTACACCGGGCCAGTTTGGGAAGCAGTCCCAGCCTCAACTACATTCACCCAGTGTGCCGTCAGTGAAATGTAGCGTCCCTGTCCGCATGCACTTGTCCACGCGTCGGTGGTCAAGTGGACCTTTGTGCAAAGCGCGGAACTAAGGGCCCGCCTGATGTTGAGTGACACGTGCTGGTGCAAGGCGGGGACGGCACACCGGGAGAAGTAGTGACGGCTAGGGACGGCATAGCGAGGTGCCGCAGTTGCCATCAGGTCCAGGAAGGCGGGAGTTTCAACAAGCCGGAACGCCAACATCTCCTGGGCCAGCAGTTTAGCGATGTTGGCGTTCAAGGCTTGCGCGTGTGGGTGGTTAGCAGTGTATTTCTGCCGCCGCTCCAATGTCTGAGAGATGGTGGGTTGTTGTAAAGAAACGCCTGATGGTGCCTTTGATGGTGCAGGAGAAGGAGATAAGACAGGACCAGGGGAGGATGAGGTAGAAGTCAACAAAGTGGCGGAGGCAGATGAAGTGGTGTCCTGGCTCGTCCTCTGGAGTGCATCGCCAGCACAGTCAGCAGTGGCAGTGGCAGAGGCAGTGGCAGAGGCAGTGGCAGTGGCGTGAACGGCAGGCGGCCTTTGTCCTGCCGTTGCTGCCTGCCACTGATTCCAGTGCTTGGATTCCAAATGACGGCGCATTGAAGTGGTGGACAGGTTGCTCTTCTCAGAGCCCCTAATCAATTTCGAGAGGCAAATTGTGCAGACAACACTATATCTGTCCTCGGCGCATTCCTTGAAAAAACTCCACACCTTCGAGAAACGTGCCCTCGAGGTGGGAGTTTTTCGGGGCTGGGTACGAACTGGAACATCTTGGGAGATTCCGGGTGTGGCCTGGCTTCGCCTAAGCTGCTGACCTCTGCCTCTGCCTCTAGCTACCCTTTTTGGTGCTGCACCTGCCTCAACATCCACACTACTTTCCCCGCTTGACATCCCCCCTGTCCAGGTCGGGTCAGTGTCCTCATCATCCACCACTTCCTCTTCCAACTCCTGTCTCATCTCCTCCTCCCGCACAATGCGCCGGTCAACTGGATGCCCTGACGGCAACTGCGTCACATCATCGTCGATGAGGGTGGGTTGCTGGTCATCCACCACCAAATCGAACGGAGATGGAGGAGACTCTAGTGTTTGAGCATCTGGATACAGATGCTCCTCTGTTAGGTTCGTGGAATCGTGACGTGGAGAGGCAGGTTGAGGGACAATGAAAGGAGCGGAGAACAGCTCTGGGGAGCAGGGACAGTTTGGGTTATTGTTCTGTAAAGCTTCGGAATTTTGGGAGGAAGGAAGACAAGACTGTTGGGTAATAGGAGGAGAGGAGGCAGAGTCTGACTGGCTGCTGGACAATGTGCTGTAAGCGTTCTCTGACAGCCATTGCAAGACCTGTTCCTGGTTCTCGGGCCTACTAAGGTTTGTACCCTGCAGTTTAGTTAATGTGGCAAGCAACCCTGGCACTGTGGAGTGGCGCAATGCTTGCTGCCCCACAGGAGTAGGCACGGGACGCCCTGTGGCTTCACTGCTACCTTGCTCCCCAGAACCATTCCCCCGACCTCGCCCACGGCCTCGTCCACGTCCCTTTCCGGGAGCCTTGCGCATTTTGAATTCCTAGTTAGAAATTGGCACTGTATACCAGTAGTAAAAATTGTGGGTGCACGTAACCCCAATATATTCTTTGAATTCCCAGTCAGACACTGGCACTATATGGCAGTAGCAAGAAATGAGGGTATTTGTATTCCCAATATACTCTTTGAATTCCCAGTCAGACAATGGCACTGTATACCAGTAGTAAAAATTGTGGGTGCACGTAACCCCAATATATTCTTTGAATTCCCAGTCAGAAACTGGCACTATATGGCAGTAGCAAGAAATGAGGGTATTTGTATTCCCAATATACTCTTTGAATTCCCAGTCAGACAATGGCACTGTATACCAGTAGTAAAAATTGTGGGTGCACGTAACCCCAATATATTCTTTGAATTCCCAGTCAGACACTGGCACTATATGGCAGTAGCAAGAAATGAGGGTATTTGTATTCCCAATATACTCTTTGAATTCCCAGTCAGACAATGGCACTGTATACCAGTAGTAAAAATTGTGGGTGCACGTAACCCCAATATATTCTTTGAATTCCCAGTCAGAAACTGGCACTATATGGCAGTAGCAAGAAATGAGGGTATTTGTATTCCCAATATACTCTTTGAATTCCCAGTCAGACAATGGCACTGTATACCAGTAGTAAAAATTGTGGGTGCACGTAACCCCAATATATTCTTTGAATTCCCAGTCAGACACTGGCACTATATGGCAGTAGCAAGAAATGAGGGTATTTGTATTCCCAATATACTCTTTGAATTCCCAGTCAGACAATGGCACTGTATACCAGTAGTAAAAATTGTGGGTGCACGTAACCCCAATATATTCTTTGAATTCCCAGTCAGAAACTGGCACTATATGGCAGTAGCAAGAAATGAGGGTATTTGTATTCCCAATATACTCTTTGAATTCCCAGTCAGACAATGGCACTGTATACCAGTAGTAAAAATTGTGGGTGCACGTAACCCCAATATATTCTTTGAATTCCCAGTCAGACACTGGCACTATATGGCAGTAGCAAGAAATGAGGGTATTTGTATTCCCAATATACTCTTTGAATTCCCAGTCAGACAATGGCACTGTATACCAGTAGTAAAAATTGTGGGTGCACGTAACCCCAATATATTCTTTGAATTACCAGTCAGAAACTGGCACTATATGGCAGTAGCAAGAAATGAGGGTATTTATAACCCCAATATATTCTTTGAATTCCCAGTCAGACAATGGCACTGTATACCAGTAGTAAAAATTGTGGGTGCACGTAACCCCAATATATTCTTTGAATTACCAGTCAGAAACTGGCACTATATGGCAGTAGCAAGAAATGAGGGTATTTATAACCCCAATATATTCTTTGAATTCCCAGTCAAACAATGGCACTGTATACCAGTAGTAAAAATTGTGGGTGCACGTAACCCCAATATATTCTTTGAATTCCCAGTCAGAAACTGGCACTATATGGCAGTAGCAAGAAATGAGGGTATTTGTATTCCCAATATACTCTTTGAATTCCCAGTCAGACAATGGCACTGTATACCAGTAGTAAAAATTGTGGGTGCACGTAACCCCAATATATTCTTTGAATTCCCAGTCAGACACTGGCACTATATGGCAGTAGCAAGAAATGAGGGTATTTGTATTCCCAATATACTCTTTGAATTCCCAGTCAGACAATGGCACTGTATACCAGTAGTAAAAATTGTGGGTGCACGTAACCCCAATATATTCTTTGAATTACCAGTCAGAAACTGGCACTATATGGCAGTAGCAAGAAATGAGGGTATTTATAACCCCAATATATTCTTTGAATTCCCAGTCAGACAATGGCACTGTATACCAGTAGTAAAAATTGTGGGTGCACGTAACCCCAATATATTCTTTGAATTCCCAGTCAGAAACTGGCACTATATGGCAGTAGCAAGAAATGAGGGTATTTATAACCCCAATATATTCTTTGAATTCCCAGTCAGACAATGGCACTGTATACCAGTAGTAAAAATTGTGGGTGCACGTAACCCCAATATATTCTTTGAATTCCCAGTCAGACACTGGCACTATATGGCAGTAGCAAGAAATGAGGGTATTTGTATTCCCAATATATTCTTTGAATTCCCAGTCAGACAATGGCACTGTATACCAG
Source organism: Leptodactylus fuscus (assembly GCF_031893055.1). Taxonomy (NCBI): domain Eukaryota; kingdom Metazoa; phylum Chordata; class Amphibia; order Anura; family Leptodactylidae; genus Leptodactylus; species Leptodactylus fuscus. The sequence continues at coordinate 276,750,351 of NC_134266.1, read as the reverse complement.
TAGTAAAAATTGTGGGTGTATATAGCCCCAATTCTATTGCTAGGGGACTTGCAGGGTATTTCTGGGGTGAAGGTGGGGGGGCACACCGTTGGAACGGGTATCGGGGTATATATCGGGTATACGGGAATACACTGACAGTGTATTCCATTCAGGATCCTGGGAAAGCTGGGTTGCGGCGATTGAGCCCGTCAGTGCCACGTTACACTGACAAGCTTCTCCCTGGAATTTAGCTCTTACAAGAGCTGTTGGTTGTCTTCTCCTTCCTATCCTAGCCTGTCCCTGCCTACCCAGAATCTAAGCCCTAGCTAGCTGGACGGAAACCTCCGTCCTCGGTGAATTGCAAGCTCAGAATGACGCGAAGCTGGGCGTCGCTGTTCTTTTAAATTAGAGGGCACATGTTTTCGGCAGCCAATGGGTTTTGCCTACTTTTTTCAACGTCACCGGTGTCGTAGTTCCTGTCCCACCTACCCTGCGCTGTTATTGGAGCAAAAAAGGCGCCAGGGAAGGTGGGAGGGGAATCGAGTAATGGCGCACTTTACCACGCGGTGTTCGATTCGATTCGAACATGCCGAACAGCCTAATATCCGATCGAACATGAGTTCGATAGAACACTGTTCGCTCATCTCTATTTACAATGTTACCAAGCTGTAGAAGTGACGTGATATAATATATTCTGCCGGCAATACTACAGTAATATAGGTTTTTTTCTGCTTAATACTGTTAATAAAAAAATGTAAATAAAAATGTATTTATGTCGTCATATTATGACACATTGTATATATATGATAAGATAATCCCTTACTAGTCCCACCATGGGGATACTCAGTGTGTTACAGCAGCCTGGATAATACAGTAATATATTACAGGACAGGACACAGACAAGCTCAGAGCAGATAGAAGATACCAGGAGTCAGAGCAACTAAGAAGGAAAGAAAGATTCAGGATCATTTAGTTCTCTGTGCGGAGTGTCTTCACTTGGCCTGATGTAGATTATTCAGCCTGACCGCTGGGAGGAAGGATCTCCGATAGCTCCTTCTCACACTTGGGGTGAAGCAGTTGGTCACTGACAGTACTGCCCAGTGCTATCACGGTCTCTGATTGATATACTTCTCCCCCAGCAGGCCACACCGAAGAAGATGGCTGCTCCTGAAAGTGTGGGAGGGGTGGAATCGGGGAATGACTAGACAGGTGCTGGTAGTGGGGGATTCAATTTTTAGGGGAACAGACAGAGCAATCTGTCACAAAGACCAGAATTGTTGTATGGTATCATAGCATATGACACTGTCAGGGCTCCTAGGAACCTATCTATAATACATAGTGTATGACATTATCAGGGCTCCTAGGAACCTATCTATAATACATAGTGTATGACACTGTCAGGGCTCCTAGGAACCTATCTATAATACATAGTGTATGACACTGTCAGGGCTCCTAGGAACCTATCTATAATACATAGTGTATGACACTGTCAGGGCTCCTAGGAACCTATCTATAATACATAGTGTATGACACTGTCAGGGCTCCTAGGAACCTATCTATAATACATAGTGTATGCCACTGTCAGGGCTCCTAGGAACCTATCTATAATACATAGTGTATGCCACTGTCAGGGCTCCTAGGAACCTATCTATAATACATAGTGTATGACACTGTTAGGGCTCCTAGGAACCTATCTATAATACATAGTGTATGACACTGTCAGGGCTCCTAGGAACCTATCTATAATACATAGTGTATGACATTATCAGGGCTCCTAGGAACCTATCTATAATACATAGTGTATGACACTGTCAGGGCTCCTAGGAACCTATCTATAATACATAGTGTATGACACTGTCAGGGCTCCTAGGAACCTATCTATAATACATAGTGTATGACACTGTCAGGGCCCCTAGGAACCTATCTATAATACATAGTGTATGACACTGTCAGGGCTCCTAGGAACCTATCTATAATACATAGTGTATGACACTGTTAGGGCTCCTAGGAACCTATCTATAATACATAGTGTGTATAACACCGTCAGGGCCCCTAGGAACCTATCTATAATACATAGTGTATGACACTGTCAGGGCTCCTAGGAACCTATCTATAATACATAGTGTGTATAACACCGTCAGGGCCCCTAGGAACCTATCTATAATACATAGTGTATGACACTGTCAGGGCTCCTAGGAACCTATCTATAATACATAGTGTATGACACTGTCAGGGCTCCTAGGAACCTATCTATAATACATAGTGTATGACACTGTCAGGGCTCCTAGCACTATATATTAGAAATGAGTGAACAGTAAAATATTCAATATTCATTATTCGTTTCAATTCATTATAGTCTATGGGAGAAAATGCTTCGTTTCAGGGGATCCCACCATTCGACTCAGGAGGGTCACCAAGTCCACTATGACACCCCAGGAAATGATGCCAACACCTCTGCAATGCAACTGGGACAGCAGGGGAAGCATGTCTGGGGGCATCTAACACACCAAAGTCCCTCTATTACCCCACTATCACAGCCTAACGACTACACACTTTCCACATTCAAGAAAACCACTATCAACGTGGGAAAATACCTGTAAACCTTCTTTACTCCCCAAATGGATGGACACAAACCCCAATTTAAGCTAAAGAAATATTAACAAGCACCCCTTTAAATCACATTGCACATGACAACCACAGATGGAATAGACAATGGGAAATCCTTCAGTCCCCCCCTGACCTGTCATTGTGGATGTGTGTGATGTGGTAAGACCTTCCAAAATGCACTTTTCTAGCCCTTAATGTGAGCCTTCTAAATTAAGTTACAGGCCCTTAAGATAACATAAGATAAGATAATCCTTTAATAGTCCCACATTGGGGAAATTTCAGCATGTTACAGCTGCATAGTAATACAGGTACAGGATAATACATAGTAATATAATACAGACGTAGACACACATATGCTGAGAAGAGAAGATATACTAGGAAAAACGGAAGAGAAAGAGGAAAACCTCATGGTCATCGTCATAATCATTAGTTCTCTGTGTGGAGTGTCTTCGCTTGGTCTGATGTAGATTATACAGCCTGGTCGCGGTTGGAAGGAAGGACTTGCAATAGCTCCTTCTCACACTTGGGCTGAAGCAGACGGTCACTTACAGTGCTGCCAAGTCCCATCACAGTCCCATACATGGGGTGGGATTTGTTCTCCCGCATGGAGGTCACCACGGACAGTATCCTTCTGTCACCCACCACCTGTACTGGGTCCAAGGGGCTCCCCAGGACAGAGCTGGCCCTCCTGATCAGCCTGTCAAGTCTATTTCTGTCCTTGGTTGATATACTGCTCCCCCAGCAGGCCACCCCGAAAAAGATGGCTGAGACAACCACAGAGTTGAAGAAGGCCCTAAGAAGTGTCCCCTGGACTCCGAAGGCCCTCAGCCTCCTGAGCAGGTAGAGCCTGCTGTGGCCCTTTCTGTGCAGCGCCTCCAGGTGATCAGCCCAGTCTAGTTTATTATTGAGGAGCACGCCCAGATACTTATAGGTCCTGACTATCTCAATGCATGTCCCTTGGATCTCCACCGGGGTCGGGGCACTTCTCTGTTTAAGTCCACCACCATCTCCTTGGTCTTCCCAGCATTAATCCTGAGGTGGTTCTGCTGGCACCATTCAATAAAGTCCCGATATACAGTCCTATGAAAAAGTTTGGGCACCCCTATTAATCTTAATCATTTTTAGTTCTAAATATTTTGGTGTTTGCAGCAGCCATTTCAGTTTGATATATCTAATAACTGATGGACACTGTAATATTTCAGGATTGAAATGAGGTTTATTGTATTAACAGAAAATGTGCAATATGCATTAAACCAAAATTTGACTGGTGCAAAAGTATGGGCACCTCAACAGAAAAGTGACATTAATATTTAGTAGATCCTCCTTTTGCAAAGATAACAGCCTCTAGTCGCTTCCTGTAGCTTTTAATCAGTTCCTGGATCCTGGATAAAGGTATTTTGGACAAACAATTCAAGTTCAGTTAAGTTAGATGGTGGCCGAGCATGGACAGCCCGCTTCAAATCATCCCACAGATGTTCAATGATATTCAGGTCTGGGGACTGGGATGGCCATTCCAGAACATTGTAATTGTTCCTCTGCATGAATGCCTGAGGATTTGGAGCGGTGTTTTGGATCATTGTCTTGCTGAAATATCCATCCCCGGCGTAACTTCAACTTCGTCACTGATTCTTGAACATTATTCTCAAGAATCTGCTGATACTGAGTGGAATCCATGCGACCCTCAACTTTAACAAGATTCCCGATGCCGGCATTGGCCACACAGCCCCAAAGCATGATGGAACCTCCACCAAATTTTACAGTGGGTAGCATGTGTTTTTCTTGGAATGCTGTTTCTTTTTGGACGCCATGCATAACGTCTTTTTTTATAACCAAACAACTCAATTTTTGTTTCCAAAATGAAGCTGCCTTGTCCAAATGTGCTTTTTCATACCTCAGGCAACTCTATTTGTGGCGTACGTGCAGAAACGGCTTCTTTCTCATCACTCTCCCATACAGCTTCTATTTGTGCAAAGTGCGCTGTATAGTTGACCGATGCACAGTGACACCATCTGCAGCAAGATGATGCTGCAGCTCTTTGGAGGTGGTCTGTGGATTGTCCTTGACTGTTCTCACCATTCTTCTTCTCTGTCTTTCTGATATTTTTCTTGGCCTGCCACTTCTGGGCTTAACAAGAACTGTCCCTGTGCTCTTCCATTTCCTTACTATGTTCCTCACAGTGGAAACTGACAGGTTAAATCTCTGAGACAACTTTTTGTATCCTTCCCCTGAACAACTATGTTGAACAATCTTTGTTTTCAGATCATTTGAGAGTTGTTTTGAGTAGCCCATGATGCCACTCTTCAGAGGAGATTCAAATAGGAGATCAACTTGCAATTGGCCACCTTAAATACCTTTTCTTATGATTGGATACATCTGGCTATGAAGTTCAAAGCTCACTGAGGTTACAAAACCAATTTTGTGCTTCAATAAGTCAGTAAAAAGTAGTTAGGGGAATTCAAATCAATAAAATGATAAGGGTGCCCATACATTTGCACCGGTCAAATTTTGGTTTAATGCATATTAGGCATTTTCTGTTAGTACAATAAACCTCATTTCAATCCTGAAATATTACTGTGTCCATCAGTTATTAGATATATCAAACTGAAATGGCTGTTGCAAACACCAAAATATTTAGAACAAAAAATGATTAAGATTAATAGGGGTGCCCAAACTTTTTCATAGGACTGTAAGTCTCTGTATTCCCTATCGTCGCCATCAGTGATAAGGCCGACTATAGCAGAGTCATCGGAGGACTTCTGTAAGTAACAGCTGGAGGAGTTGTGCCTAAAGTCAGCAGTGTACAGTGTGAAGAGGAATGGGGCAAGAACTGGACCTTGTGGTGCCCCCGTACTACAGATCACAGTGTCAGACACACAGTTCCGAGCTCTCACATACTGGGGGTGGTTTGTCAGGTAGTCTAGGATCCAGTAGGACAGGTGATGGTCCACACCAGCAAGGTTCAGCTTCTCCCTCAGTAGCCCTGGCTGAATGGTGTTGAACGCACTGGAGAAATCAAAGAACATTATTCTCACAGTGTTCCCGGGTTTCTCCAGGTGAGAGAGAGCTCTGTGAAGAAGGTGGATGATGGCGTCATCTACCCCAATGCCCGGCCGATAGGCAAACTGGAGGGGGTCCAGAGCGGAGCTCACTAGGGGGTGTAGGTGTGTCAGGACCAGTCTCTCTAGGACCTTCAACAGGTGTGATGTCAGTGCTACAGGTCGGTAGTCATTGTAGCCCATCGGGTTGGGTTTCTTTGGGACTGGTACCACACAAGATGTTTTAAGCTGAGCTATCAGCAGAGATTGAGGCCCTTCAGGTGACTTCAGCCTTCTACCTGCAGTGTTTTTGGCCCTTGGAGTGAGTAAAGCCTTGCACCAGCAGAGTGTTAGCCCCTTTAAAACTCTTAGCCCCTAAAACAGTGGTTCCAGAACCATCACTCTCATTGTGTTGGATTGATGCAGTGAATTGGACGGAGGACCCAGACATTGACCTTGATTTGGATTGTGAAATTGATAACATTTTGGCATCAAGTCCTGGGGCAACTTTTATTTATAGGACCGCAAGGGGGGAGAATTGGCTGCAACCACTACTAGCGGTAATGGTCCTCTAATATGGGACTCTACATTACCTATACAGGGTTCTGATCAGGTGTTAATTGTCCAAACAACATGCTCCAGTACTTTACATGTAGATCAGAAACCACTTTCCCTTCCGACACCAGATGTAACCAAGCTTCACCATCATCATCCTGCTGAGATGGAGCCACTAAAGGAAACCTTGCCTTCCAAGGCCTGTCCTGGAGCTGCGACTGAGCCAAATCTAAACACAGAGTCCTTTGGAACTGAACAGAATTCAAAGTTTCAAAAGACTTTAGAGACTGTTGAAAGTAATGGGATCCAGAATGAGGAGTTCATCACAAGGCTGACAGAGCCAACTCCACATGCTGCAGCACAAGCAACCAGCAGTCAGACTAAGATGGTCTCTTCTTCAAGTAAAACACAAGATTCTTTGGAACCAGAACAGGAGACCCCAGTGATTGCCATTGCAGCAGTGCCTAGGCCGTCTGTCAGAGCAGATCATTCAGAGATTGAATTGGAGAATAATAAGGACATTTACTGTGATGGAGTCTTCATGCATATTAGTGGGCATGGACAACCTAACATACAAGATCCTCATGCTGAGCTGCCTCATTACTGAACACGATCAACCAGAATAATCAGGGCTGGAAACAGCCATCACATCTTACCGAAAGGAATCCCCCTCGGTTTGGAAAGAAGCCATGTAAATGTTGCACCTGTAATTGAGTTGAGCCTTGCACCAGCATTGTGTTAGGCCCTTTGGGTGAGTTGAGCCTTTAACCAGCAGAGATTTAGTTTTTGGCCCTTTGGGTGAGTTGAGCCTTGCACCAGCAGTGTTTTTGGCCCTTGGGGTTAGTGGAGCCTTGCACCAGCGTGTGTCCCGTAACATCAGGCAGGCCCTAAGTTCTGCGCTAAGTTGCACAAAGTTCCACTTGACCACCGACGCGTGGACAAGTGCATGCGGCCAGGGACGCTACATCTAAATCACGGCACACTGGCTGAATGTAGTTGAGGCTGGGACCGGGTCTCAAACTGTGGTGGCCTGCCTTGTCTCCCCGCCCAATATTCCTGGCAGGAGTGCAGAAACACCACTCTCCTCCTCCTCCTCCTCTGCCATTGAATCGACCCCAGCTACTGGCGTGGGGAGACGTCAGCAGGCCGTGCTGAAGCTCATCAGCTTGGGGGACAGACAGCACACTGCCTCCGAGGTCAGGGATGCCATCCTGGCTGAGATGGCAATGTGTTTTTCCCTGCTACACCTGGGGCCTGGCATGTTTGTCATGTGTGATAACGGCAGGAACCTGGTAGCGGCTCTGCAGCTTGCCAGCCTCCAACATGGTCCATGCCTGGCCCACGTCTAAGTTGGTGGTTCAATATTTTTTGAAAACATACCCAAATGTACAGAAGCTACTGGTGAAAATGCGGCGCTTGTGCTCCCACTTTCGCAAGTGTACAGGAGCCGCTGCTAGCCTCCGAAGCCTCCAGCAACGCCTCCATCTGCCCGAACACTGGCTGTTGTGCGACATCCCCACACACTGAAACCCTAGATAACATATGTTGAGTAGAGTGTGTGAGCTGCACAGACCTTTGATGGAGTTCCATCTCCAAAACCCAAGGGTTCATCAAAGTCATCTCCCGCAGTTTCTGTACCATGAGTTTCCATGGGTGGCAGACTTATGTGAAATCCTATCCCATCCTTTCCACTGGACACGAAACATTAGCATGCGCTCATCACAATTCCTGATATGGCAGCTGCGTTAAGCAAGGTGCAGGGTACAACACAGACTAGGCCCGAGCTGTGGTTATGTGCGGTTTCCAGTAAGGGGACAGTGAGCAATTGGAAGAGGAGTTGGTGGATGACGAGGCCATTGACCAGAAATGAACAGGGGTGATGTCTAGGGGCGAAAGGAGTGTAGATGTGCAGGCAAACTAATCAACAAAAAAGGTGTCTAGAAACAGAGGCATAAACTGGGGCGATGTCTAGGGGCAAAAGTCACACTAAGGTGCAAGGGACAGTGAGCAATTGGAAGAGAAGTTGGTGGATGACGAGGCCACCGACCCGACATGGACAGGGGTGATGTCTAGTGGAGAAAGCAGTGTAGATGTGGAGGCAAGCTTAGCAGGAAAAACAGTGGCTACAGGAAAAGGCATGTCCAGAGGCAGCAAGGCCACTCATACAAAACTCTACCCTGTTGCAAGACTTATTCCTAGGTTTGAGACATGTTAATGGCAACCCCTGACCAAATTACTGCCACTGAGGGGCCTAGTGTCACCAGGAGGGACAAGTATAGGTGCATGTTGCGGGAATACCTGGCCGACCCCAGCCCTGTCCTCTCCGATCCCTCTGCGGCCTATACTTATTGGGTCTCCAAGTTGGATTTGTGGCTGGAACTTGCGCTCTACGCATTGGAGGTCCTTTCCTGCCTTGACGCCAGCGTGCTATAGGAAAGGGTTTTCAGCGCAGTCGGTGGCATCATGACGGATAAGAGCAGCCGGCTGTCAGCTAACAGTGTTGACCGGCTGACGCTGATCAAAATGAGCAGCCACTGCATAGACCCATCATTTTCATTTCCAGCAGTGTCAAGCACCCTGACATGAAGTTTGATGTGTGTGCTCACCCTCTACAATTCTTCCTCCTCCTCATACTCCTCCATCATCTGCGTTGTACAATTCTGCTCCGACTAGCTTCAATTCACACTAATGCCCCCAAACTCTTCTGGTTAGAGGCTCAATCCACCCTGATTCTCCCAACTGTGCTGGTTAGAAACTTATTATAAGACATGCCAAGTAACACACTGGCACACATGGCTGACTTCATGTTAGGTTGCTTTTCAAGAGACACTGAGGTGCCTAGTGTCACCAGTTACATGACAAATTTAGTGTTGTTTGCACATTTTGCAAGTCTAAACTGAGTAGGGGATCTGAAGAGAGCATCCTTACCACCTCTTGCGTGCGCTGTCATTTGGAAGGCAAGCCCTGGGCTCAGTGTGAGAGAGCAAACACAGGACAATCGTCGCCCGGCGTTGCCGCCACTGCCTCTTTCACTGTTTACACCAGCCTGGACACCTACACACCTGTCTCTGACACTTTGGGGAGTTCACCCTCATCCGCCCTTTTGGCCTGCACCATAATGCACCTCTTCCCAGCCACTCCCCATCTCCCAGGTGTTTCATTGCAGGCAGAAGTACAGCGCAAGCCACCCACATGCCCAAGCCTTTAACGGCCTCATCAAAAACTGCTGGCCCTGGAGATGTTGGCGTTTAGGCTTCTGGATACCCAGGCCTTCCGTCAGCAGATGGCAGCTGGGGCACCTCCCTATGCTGGGCCTGGCCATTACTACTTCTCTTGGTGTGCTGTCCCTGCCTTGCACCTGCATGTGTCCCATAACATCAGTCGGGCCCAGAGCTCCGCGCTTTGCTGCAAGGTCCACTTGACCACCGACGCATGGACAAGCACCTGTGGTCAGGGATGCTGCTTATCTTTAATGACAGGCCGGGTGAATGTAGTGGAGTCTCAGCCCGGGGTGCAAACTGGGGTGGTCTATCTCCTCTCTCAGCCCAAAATTCATGGCAGGGCTGGGAGCATGGGGCATGGCAGTAGACTGAAACCCTACGATGCTGCAACCTCCACCCCAGCTACTAGCGGCAAATGCTGTAACACTGGCGTGGGGAGATGTCAGCAGGCCGTGCTGAAGCTGATCAGCTTGGGGGACAGACAGCACAGTGCCTCCGAGGTCAGGGATGCCATCCTGGCTGAGATGGCAATGTTTTTTTCCCTGCTACACCTGGGGCCTGGCATTTTGGCGCCTGTGATAATGGCTGGAACCTGGTAGCACGTCTGGAGCTTGCCAGACTCAAACACGGTCCACACATGACCCACGTTTTCAACTTGTTGGTGCCATGTTTCTTTGAAACCTACACCATTGTGCCTGATATACAGGTCAAAGTGGGGCCATTTTCGTAAGTGAGAACTAGCCTCTGCTAGGCAGAAAACATTCAGAGCACACTCCTCTCATCTTCGCACCGTTGGCTGGCGGAGGAAGACGAGGGGGTTGGAGTGGCATCTGATGTCCCTGTCCCACACGAGGCTAGAGGGTGCACTTCAGTGCATCCCATTGCTTCACCACAAATGGTATGAAGGGGAGTGGAAAATGGAGGAAATGGAGAGTGACCCTTACAGTTGGGGCCAGCAAAGGCATGCCAAGTAACACACTGGCACACATGGCTGACTTCATGTTGGGTTGCTTCTCAAGAGACAAAGGCATAGTTCACATCATGGAGAACAAATAATACTGGATTGAACAAAAAAATTGGATTGAGCTGATATAGCCTGACTGAATTTCGGTGCTCCCACCTAGGTTTTGGGGGTACACACCCTGGATATCTGGATTGAGCGGACATAGCCTGACCTAATTGCTCTGTATCCTTGTTCTGGGGTTACACAGCCTGAAAAGCTGGTTTGCACATATATAGCAAGACGTAACTGCAGTAGATTGCTGTTATTTTTCAGGCCCCCCCAAAATTCAAGTTTTTTTTTTCAGCTCTATATGATGTAGTCACTGCTGTGGATTCCGGCTATTCTGTGTGCGGACAGCCAACAATGAAAGCTGTTTCTCCGCTATGTATGAAGTTGTATCTGTTGTGTATCCCTGTTTTCCACCGTCCGGGGAAAGCTGGACCCCTGTCCCTACAGTGTATAGCTCTGAGCTGTTGGTTTTCTTCTTTAGTTCTTGCCTGCCTATCTGAAGCTAATCGCTATCTAGCCCTCAGCAGATGTCTCTCTCTCCCTACCTCTGACCGCTAAAATGGCGAATAGGGCGGCGGCCGTTCTTATGAATGGGAGGTCACCTGATTTCGGCAGCCAATGGATTTTTTCAAATTTTTTCACTGCCTCCATTGTCGTAGTTCCTGTCCCACCTCCCCTGCACAGTTATTGGTGCAAAAAATGTGCCAGGGAAGGTGGGAGGGGATACGAATTTCCACTGCGTATGCGGCCTTGTATTCGATTGTGAACGAATACATCGAACGCCATGATTTTCGATCGAATAGCTATTCGATCGAACGGTGTTCACTCATCTCTAATTGTAATATACAAGGTAACACAATTAGATACAATGTAATATACAAGGTAATACGACTAGGTACAGGACCATTATGTGGCCTGGGAATAAAATGTCTTTGGAGATTGAAAGTTTGATGTGTAGAATAAAGTAATGAGCAATTACCGCAGTTTGTCGGATAGTTTTTTTTCCAACGTTTGAGACTCATATAGGAAATCTCCAAGGGACAAACCTGCAGCCGAATCTCTATAAAACAGCCCAGAGGACAAAGCCCTTACTATATAGGAGCCTCCTATGTGACTGCAGCAGGTACGTTCCCTTCTACTTCCCATCACTCCTGATACATGTTATCATGTGTTCCTATATCCCTGTATATCTATATCCTGTATACCTTTATTCCTGATTTTTCTGCTATGGTTTCGAAGTCATTCTGAAACTCTGCAGGGCACCGGTTTATGGTGAATTTTTATTGCTTAGAACCTTTATACAGAACAATCTGCAGGTAAGGCCAGAAGATAATTCTTGTTCTTTGTATGTAATGTACAGATAGAAGAATCACTGACATAATAGGGATTAGACCAGCACAGAAATATGTTTTGCCACATTGCAGGAAAGTATTTGCACCCATGGCTTACTGACTGCTTACTGACACCATAATGTGACATGCTATTCTCCTAGTCCACCACTGGATGGCACAGAAGATACACAGCTGAAGGTACAGTTATTGCAGCAGGTCCTGCACACAGCACACTGCAGGCAATGGTGTCACCTATACACACAAGGTATATTATATACTGCACAAGGTCAGGATGCAACAGTCATACTCTGTCCATACTACACAACTTTCCAAGGAACCTCCGGCACTGCGTTTGCCAATCTCTGATGCCCATTCATGTTCTCTCCACTCTATATACAGCCTAGTTTACTAAGAAGAATTGTAAGTCTACAGGGGAAAGAGGAGTCTAGAAGAGACTGAGGATTCTGGAGATGCAGAGGGGTCTGGAGGGGAAGGGGAGTCTGAAGAGGAGTCTGTAGGAGGACAGGAGAGTCTACAGGGAGGAAAGAGCCCCCCTACCAGAGCCTGGAGGTGATGGGAGAGGTACAGAGTAGAGATGAGCGAACGCCGTTCGATCGAATAGGTATTCGATTGAATATCAGGCCATTCGGGATATTCGATACAAGGCCGCAAACGCAGTAAAAATTGGTATCCCCTCCCACCTTTCCTGGCGCTTTTTTTGCACCAATAACTGTGCAGGGGAGGTGGGACAGGAACTAGGACAAAGGAGGCAGTGAAAAAAATTGAAAAAACCCATTGGCTGCCGCAAACATGTGACCTCTGATTCATAAGAATAGTGTCGGCCATCTTTGTCTCATTTTCGTTTTGGAGTGATAAGGAGAGCTTGGTCTCAGGGCAATACAGGGATTTCTAGCTTTGGTTAGGCAGGAAATAACAGATCTTATCAGAGCTTAATAAATCTGCAAATCATGCAGCGTAGCAGCAGGGGACGTGCACGGGGACGTGGATACCCAGCTGTATATCCACTCCACAGTCCAGGTACTGGAGAAGGGCTGCCAGCACCCAATTTACTCTTCCTCCTCATCCTCCTCCTCCTACAATCCCAGCCCCTACTCCTGAATGTAAAAAAAAAATTCCATTACCCCCCCCCCCCCCTTCCAGGGGGTTGCAACTCAATTTTTTAGGGCTCCAGCCCAAGGGCCTGAAATCTAATATTTTAGGGGTCACCCCAAGGGCCAAAAAATAAAACACTGCTGCTGCATGGCTCTAGTCACTCCAAGGGCCAAAGACACTGTATTTTAAAGGCTCTACTCACTCTAAGGGCCCATTCACATGGAGTAATGTGCCGCATGACCTGGCACGTATATGCCGTGGTCAATGGGAGCGTATACGGCCCGTAAAATCTCACACGGCATATACGTGCCAGGTCATGCGGCACATTACTCCATGTGAATGGGCCCTAAGGGCCAAAAACTAAATCTCTGCTTTTTAAAGGCTCAACTCTCCCAAAGAACCAACAAATCTCTGCAGGTGAAGGCTGAACTAAGTGAAAGGGCCTAAAACTCTGCAGGTAGAGGCTGAAGTCACCTGAAGGGCCTCAATCTCTGCTGGAGCTCAGCTTAAGGGCCTGGAACTTAATTTGGAAGGGCTCATGTTAAGGGCTAGAAAAGTGAATTTTGGAAGGTCTTACCACATCACACACACACACACACACACACACACACACACACACACACACACACACACACACACACACACACACAATGACAGGTCAGGGGGGGACTGAAGGATTTCCCATTGTCTATTCCATCTGTGGTTGTCATGGGGAAAGTGATTTAAAGGGGTGCTTGGTAATGTTTGTTGAGCTTAAATTGGGGTTTGTGTCCATCCATTTGGGGAGTAAAGAAGGTTTCCAGGTATTTTCCCCCCACTTTGATAGAGGTTGTAGTGAGTGTGTATAGTGTGTAGTTGTTAGGCTGTGATGTTGGGGTAATAGAGGGTCTTTGGTGTGTTAGATGCCCCCAGACATGCGCCCCCTGTTGACCCAGTGTCATTCCAGGGTGTTGGCATCATTTCCTGGGGTGTCATAGTGGACTTGGTGACCCTCCTGAGTGGAATGGTGGGATCCCCTGAAACGAAGCATTTTCTCCCATAGACTATAATGGGGTTCCATATTCCTTCCAATAGTCCAATATTGAGATGCGATTCGGAACGAAAAACAAACATCGAATATTTTACTGTTCGCTCATCTCTAGTACAGAGGAGTCTGGATTAGCAAACCAATGTTTGAAGGGGACAGAGAAGTTTAGAGAAGAACAGAGTAGTTGGGAGGAGAACAGAAGAGTCTGGGTAGATGAAGGAGTCTGGAGAAGACGGGAGAGTCTATAGGGAAGAAAGAGTCACCCTGCAAGAGTCTGGAGGAGAAAGGAGAGTCTGTAGGGGAGTAGGAGGGTCTGGAGGAGAACAGAAGAGTCTGGAAAAGAAACAGACCAGTGTGGAGGGGGCAGGAGAGTCTGGAGAGTCTGGAGGAACACAGAAGGGTTTGAAGGGGACAAAGAAGTCTAGTGGAGACAGAGGAGTCTAAAGGAAAACAGAAGAGTTGGGGCAGACAGAGCCTAGAAGTCAGAGGGGTCTGGTTAGGGCAGGGGTGTCTGCAGCAGATGGAAGGGTATGGCCCCTCTCTGTCTCTCTCTCAGTGCACATGCACACATTTGACCCAATATTGGACACTAACACACAGTCAATTAACTCTTTCCATGCCTATATCTTTACTGTTGATAACATTGTCCATCCAATAATCCTACCAAGTTGACCTAAAAGGCATAAAAGCCCAATGTGGCCGACACCAATCGCCCTATATCAAGGAAAAACTTCCTTCCTGACCTGGAATCTTGCAATCACATCCCTGCATTAATGTTGCTTCTTTAAAATTCTAAAATGATATTATCAAAGTCCTCCGACCTCTCCTGAACTTGTGTATAGATTTTAAGAGTCTGTAGAAGAGACTTCAATGGCCTTGTACCTCTTACTGCAGAGAATTCTTTCTATGACTATGGGGAATCTTGCTTCCTCCATACACTCAGGATTCCCCCTTGTCATAGTCACAGGCCTGGGTGCAAGGAGATTATTTGGATGTAAAATTCTCAACTTTGCTATATATTGCAACAGACTCAGGTCCATCCCTGACAAGCAAAGAAACAATTCATATAGACAGTAGACAGAGGATTACTGAGGCCGAGCATGCATGTCCACCACTCAGCTCAGTAAGTGGACATGCACATTGATACACACTTTTAACACCAGGTGGCAGTATACTGTGTATTCTTTACTTGATCAATTGTTCATTTTCCATGATCTATACATGCAACATTGTATTTTCTCAGAGTCCATGGCGAATAAATCGACATTTCACGAGTTTGTCCTCATCGGATTCCCGGGTCTTCCAGAGAAGTTTCATATTGTGGTGGGAACTCTCATTTTCCTGGTCTATAATGTATCCCTATGGGTGAACATCACTGTCATCTCTTTAATCGTCCTTAAAGAACATTTACATCAACCCATGTACATTATCATCGCAAGCCTGGCCATGTCCGACCTTCTGTTTGACACCGCCACTTTGCCAAAAATGATTGTCACGTATTGGTTTGGCGCCGGCTCCATGACCTTCGTAGGGTGTTTCCTGCAGTTGACCCTGGTTCACACCTTGAATCCTTTTGACTCTTTTATTATCTTGCTGATGGCCATTGACCGCTATGTCGCCATTTGCAAACCTCTCCACTATCACTCCATCATTAGTAACAGACTCGTCATAGTCGTTTGCATATCCTTGTACGCGGGGGCGGTGCTGATCGGACTTTATATCATGTATTTGGCGTATTCTCTATCCTACGTTGGCTCCAATAAAGTGAAGAACTTCTTCTGTTCTATGGGAACCGTTGGCGCCACGAGCTCCACCGACCCAGCTTCGGCTCTTCTGAGAGCTTACTTTGTTGGCTTGGCTTGTTACCTTGGGTCATTGTCTTTCATCATATTCTCCTACAGCGTCATCCTCAGAAGAATCTGCATGTCGGCGCGATCCGAGAGCTGGAATAAAGCCTTCTACACCTGCGTGACCCACTGGTTCGTCATCGCCACCTACAACGTCCCGCGGCTCCTTGTCTACACCTACGAGCAGATACAAAGACCCCCAGTGGACGTCTACATCTCCCTTATCTGTCTCTACTCGTTTGTGCCACATTTCACCAGCCCCATCATATTTTGTCTCAGGAACGAGGAGATTAAAACAACTTTGAGGTCGATATTTAAGAGACAAAAATTTACCTAACGGTGATGAGGAATTCCAATGGTCACAAATCGGATTCCTTGAATTTGCCAACCCAAAAAATATGGATTTTGGCAAATTCAAAATCTTTTGGGTTTTGCTAGGAATGATGAGGTCATTGATCTACTTTAGGTAGAGAGTCACCGACCTAAGCCAGAAAATGGTATTGTGGGCACTGGGAGGTCATTGGTCGTGGTCATTGGAAGTAGGTCAATGACCTACTTTCAGTGTTGGAACCTTACCCATCTGATATTGGTCACCTAACCATAACTTTAGTAAGGTCGATACGAATAAATTGTATATTTATTTATTTATTTTTTAAGTTTTACTATTTTTGTAATAATTTTTGTTTTGCATCACCAATTGCAGTGCACAAAACAAACCGTCTTACCTGAACCTACTGAGAGATGTTGGGGACTCATCGGGACTTGCAGACGAAGGGCTCGTGTAATCTCTCACCTATGTCCCACCATGACTCCTGCCCCAACAAGGACAGTCCCCAAAGCTCTCCCTGTATCTCCCTATCAAATTAGATCCATTTCCCTTATTTCCTTCCACCAACGCGTTTCATGTCCCAACTGGATGCAGGGGCAATCCTCAACGGTATGAGCCCAGCTTGCTAGTTGAGGATTGCCCCTCCAAGGACAGTCCCCAAAGCTCTTCCTGTATCTCCCTATCAAATTAGATCCATTTCCCTTATTTCCTTCCACCAACGCGTTTCATGTCCCAACTGGATGGAGGGGCAATCCTCAACGGTATTGCCCCTCCATCCTGTTGGGACATGAAACGCGTTGGCTTGAGGAACTAAGGAAACGGATATAGTTTGATAGGGAGATGGGCAGGGTAACAAATATAGAAGATTGTTTTGTTATCTTGTGTCTAAGCCCCCCAATCATTTCAAAACTGAATTACTTTCTTAAAAAAATAGAATTTTAAAATTTCCTTCAAAATTTTCTTGTATAAAAAGTCATATAACTTCTTACGCAAAAAATAAACAATTCTTACAAAATAAAGTCAAGTGTGGTGAATGTTAATTATTATCTTCTCTTATGTGACGTGAACATTGACCATCCTAATGTTTTTGTAAATTTTTTATTTATTTTTAAAAATAAACATAAAACATCATCCAAAAATTTCTCACTGCCATAAAGTACGATGTGGGATGTGTCCCAAATAGGGTTGAAATTTGCTCGATCACCGATCGGGATCCGATCTTTCTCGATTCCGAGCAAATTTCACGATCATGGGATCGGCTGGAAAATGATCGAAAATCGGATTTTAAAAACAATCCTGAAATCTCAAGATCGGCTCAACCCTCGTCATAAAGGCCAACTCCATGGGCGGGAATTCCATATATTTCACCATATTCTGTTTTCCTTTCATCGAAAATATACAAGATGTGATTGATAGAAATGTTAGGGCCATGTTTACCCCACTTGTCTATAGTGGGAATATAAGGGACACCCACCAGCGAGCTGTTATAGTTCAGTCTCTACTTCCTCTGTGGCGACGAAGGACCCGATCACCCCCATGTGACTGCTGGAACGCTGGAACAGACTATGAAACTGTGGTTGGGGCAGAAGTTAGTTTAGTCTAACCCCTTCCCTGCCCCCTTTCCTTATTTTGAAAGGGGGCAGGGAAGGGGTTGGAAAACAACTTTAAGTAAAGCATAGAACTGATATTATAATATCTGCTTGCTGATAGTCTACAGTCAATATGGAGTCTCCCATCCTTTGCATGGGATACATGAGCAGCCATGTTCATGGGTCAAACCCTGCTGTCCACTGTCCTCTTACCAGGCTCCAAGGACCATTAAACCTTATCCCAGCCTCAGATTATGATCCAGAGTCTCCAGGGCTCTGTTGCCTGGTCTTTCCTCGTGTAGTCTTCTCACACACCTGGGAGACTCCATGAGCATTGATACTCTGTGCACCAATTACCAGGGTTTAGTTTAGCCAACAATCCCCCCTTGGGTCCCATGTTTGACAAACAATGAGGCCAATGCCTTCTAATGGGGGGTTAGTTGTGCTCCACCTTACACCCCACAAGTATTAGAATGGCTTAAGAGCAATGTACGCTACAAAGTGGCAAGTGAGGATCCACGGAAAGCTGAAATTCCCTATAGGTTTACTTTTTGGCCCTTAGGTCCTAAGTTGTAAGGAAAGAGAACATAGAGGAGACCTGGAGAATACAGACAGGCTGGGACTAAACAATCTGGTAATAATTGTATGACCATGTGCATGGATACTGATCCTGGTCTGGTGAAACACTGCACACGAAACGAGAAACAGAGAAGAAAAACAAAAAATGTAAAAAATAAATAAAAAATTAAATTAAAAAACTCTCACTGAGTCCCAATTATAAAGGGTTTTTCATGTGTGTTATAAATAAAATAATCATGAAATATAAGAATCAACGTGAAAAAGAAGACATGTATTATTCATCAAGACATTAACTCCTTCCCATCGGGTGGAGTTTTTTGATTTTTGATTTTCATTTTTGACTCCCTGCCTTCAAACCTCATAACATTTTTATTTTTCCGTTCATAGAGCCCTATGAGGTCTTAATGGTAACTCCAGGTCTGTGATCAGATGTTATTGGCCGGTTTACAGGTCATGGTCCTCCCAGACCATGTGATCAGCCAATGACAGCTGTTATTGGATGGTTTACAGGTCATGGTCCTCCCAGACCATGTGATCAGCCAATGACAGCTTTTGTTGGATGGTTTACAGGTCATGGACCTCCCAGACCATGTGATCAGCCAATGACAGCTTTTATTGGATGGTTTACAGGTCATGGTCCTCCCAGACCATGTGATCAGCCAATGACAGCTTTTATTGGATGGTTTACAGGTCATGGTCCTCCCAGACCATGTGATCAGCCAATGACAGCTTTTATTGGATGGTTTACAGGTCATGGTCCTCCAAGACCATGTGATCAGCCAATGACAGCTTTTATTGGATGGTTTATAGGTCATGGACCTCCCAGACCATGTGATCAGCCAATGACAGCTTTTATTGGATGGTTTACAGGTCATGGTCCTCCCAGACCATGTGATCAGCCAATGACAGCTTTTATTGGATGGTTTACAGGTCATGGACCTCCCAGACCATGTGATCAGCCAATGACAGCTTTTATTGGATGGTTTACAGGTCATGGTCCTCCCAGACCATGTGATCAGCCAATGACAGCTTTTATTGGATGGTTTACAGGTCATGGACCTCCCAGACCATGTGATCAGCCAATGACAGCTTTTATTGGATGGTTTACAGGTCATGGTCCTCCCAGACCATGTGATCAGCCAATGACAGCTTTTATTGGATGGTTTACAGGTCATGGTCCTCCCAGACCATGTGATCAGCCAATGACAGCTGTTATTGGATGGTTTACAGGTCATGGTCCTCCCAGACCATGTGATCAGCCAATGACAGCTTTTGTTGGATGGTTTACAGGTCATGGACCTCCCAGACCATGTGATCAGCCAATGACAGCTTTTATTGGATGGTTTACAGGTCATGGTCCTTCCAGACCATGTGATCAGCCAATGACAGCTTTTATTGGATGGTTTACAGGTCATGGTCCTCCCAGACCATGTGATCAGCCAATGACAGCTTTTATTGGATGGTTTACAGGTCATGGTCCTCCCAGACCATGTGATCAGCCAATGACAGCTTTTATTGGATGGTTTACAGGTCATGGTCCTCCCAGACCATGTGATCAGCCAATGACAGCTTTTATTGGATGGTTTACAGGTCATGGACCTCCCAGACCATGTGATCAGCCAATGACAGCTTTTATTGGATGGTTTACAGGTTATGGACCTCCCAGACCATGTGATCAGCCAATGACAGCTTTTATTGGATGGTTTACAGGTTATGGACCTCCCAGACCATGTGATCAGCCAATGACAGCTTTTATTGGATGGTTTACAGGTCATGGACCTCCCAGACCATGTGATCAGCCAATGACAGCTTTTGTTGGATGGTTTACAGGTCATGGACCTCCCAGACCATGTGATCAGCCAATGACAGCTGTTATTGGATGGTTTATAGGTCATGGACCTCCCAGACCATGTGATCAACCAATGACAGCTTTTATTGGATGGTTTACAGGTCATGGTCCTCCCAGACCATGTGATCAACCAATGGCAGCTGTTATTGGATGGTTTATAGGTCATGGACCTCCCAGACCATGTGATCAGCCAATGACAGCTTTTATTGGATGGTTTAAAGATCATGGACCTCCAAGACCATGTGATCAGCCAATGACAGCTGTTATTGGATGGTTTATAGGTCATGGACCTCCCAGACCATGTGATCAACCAATGACAGCTTTTATTGGATGGTTTACAGGTCATGGACCTCCCAGACCATGTGATCAACCAATGGCAGCTGTTATTGGATGGTTTATAGGTCATGGACCTCCCAGACCATGTGATCAGCCAATGACAGCTTTTATTGGATGGTTTAAAGGTCATGGACCTCCCAGACCCTGTGATCAGCCAATGACAGCTGTTATTGGTTGGTTTCAAAGCTAGTCAAGGGCCAATCTAAAAATTTGAAGACTGAGACTTGCCTAAATTCCATCCCTAAGTACCGGTTTGGGTCACGGTCTACCTCCTTCTCAATGCAACAAACACAAAAACGTTGGACAGCATTGCCAAAAATACAAACCAGAAATGCAGGTGAATGGGGTTCCTGTGACTGCAATACAACTGGAAAAACAAAAAGTTGTGCTAGCACCAAATACCTGCTGTATCTGCTTCCTCCAGATGGCCTTGTCCATATACTGAACTGTCTTGATTCATTAACCCTCTTGCTAATGTCTCTTGATCGGTATGTGGCCATCTGTAGACCTCTCCGGTATCACGCCATCATCTATAATAGAGCTTTGTGTCTAGTTCCATGGTTTGCTAAAGCTTTTTTGGGGACATATGTAATGACATGGGGGTTGTTTTTTCCATATTGTGGCCCCAACAAGGTCAAATCACTGTTCTTTGTCCATGCTGGCTGTAAACTCCCGTATAGATTCCTATATACCGCGAATAGTTGGCTGTGTCCACCTGTCCCAGGTCCTCCCTAAAGCCCTGCTCATGATCTGTACCTACAGTTTTGGGTCACATTCATACAACCCCATTATATTCTGCCTCAGGAACAAAGTGGTCGAAAGGAGTCTGGGAAATATGTGCAAGCAAATAGTTCTTAGATAAATGGGGAGTAGGGTTGAACAATCAGGTTCGGAAAAGATCGGATCCTGATCGGCGATCGAGTAAATTTCACGATCGGGATCAGCTGGAAAATGATCGGAAATCAGATTTTTAAATCGATCCTTAAATCTCAAGATCGGCTCAACCCTAATGGGCAACCAACCAATAAAATTCTGTTCTATATCAAGATTTGTAAACAATTTTTCCAGGTTGTTACATTTCCGTTCACTTGCTTGCTACGTGTGTTCATTGTTTGCAGTGCCTTCGCTCTCTTCTTATCTATGCAATGTGTGGGGCGCCTGGACATTGTAAAGAGAAGGTTTGTCTTAGAAATGACACAAGGTGCAGGACTTCCAGCAATGAGGAGCCAACATAAGTGGACAAGAGGGCACTGAGGATGAGTGATTATGCTTTTTGTTTTCTCTAATCTTACACCTCTCCAGCCTCCTCAGAGGTCACTCCAATTCATAGACATCCCCAATAATATCCCCCCAATGCCCCACACACTTTAATGTCTCCCAATCACTGCCCCCACACAATTAATTACGTTGCTGGTGTAATTGGTGTTGAACTTTCACTGGTCCCCCATACAGTGGCCCCTTCTTTGGTTCTCCCATACTGTATGCATACTGAAGAGACAACTGTATGGGAGAGAATGCTATATAAGGGAGCAATGAAGGGCCAAATCTATGGGAGGAACAACTGTATGGAGGGACCAGTGAAGGGCCAAATTTATGGGAGTGACAACTAAATGGGAGGAGCAGTGAAGGGACAACTAAATGGTGGACCAGTGAATGGCCAAATGTATGGAAGGGACCAGTGAAGGGACGACTGTGTGGGGACTCAGTGCAGGGACCTCTGTATGTTGGCCCAGTAAAAGGGCTACTGTATGGTTCATACAGTGGCCCCATACAGCAAAATTAGCTCATTACATACCTTCCCAACAGAGCAGAAAGGTAAGTACTAGAGATGAGCGAACACCATTCGATCGAATATCAGGCAGTTCGAGGTGTTCAATTACAATCGAATACCACGAGGCAAACGCAGTAAAAATTTGTGTCCCCTCCCACCTTCCCTGGAGCGTTTTTTGCACCAATAACGGCACAGGGGAGGTTGGACAGGAACTACGACAACGGAAGCATCGAAAAAAAATCTGAAAAATTAATTGGCTGCCGAAATCAGGTGACCTCCAATTTATACGAATAGTGGATTTAACATTCAATTAATCTGAGACTGTGAACTATGTGACTGTGAGACAGGGACAGATGTACAGGCAGGGTTAGCTAGGGATTACCTTTATTTAGGTGGGAATGTCACTCACCCAGCTCTTTGGGGCTCTATCTGGTCGGGATCCCTGTCAGCTTGCGATATGCGCGAGCTGACTTTTTCCCATAGGAATGCATTGACCAGCGTTGATTGGCCGAATGCCACATAGAGTACAGCATTCGGCCAATCAACGCTGGTTCTACCAGAGGAGGCAGAGTCTAAGATCGGTCCACAGCAGTTTCCATTGTGGTCCGATCTCAGATTTAGCAGTGCTGCATCTGAGATGTAGCAGTGCTGAGTGTGCGTTGAACCCTGCTGCACACTCAGCTCTGCTGAATCTCCTATGTAGCAGTGCTGGCTGTGCGTTCTCTGATGCATCTCCGGAGTAGCCAAGCTCAGCGCACGGCAGCTCTGCTTCATCTACGATGTAGCAGTGCTGGCCGTGCGCTCAGCTCGGCTGCATCTCTGGAGTAGACGAGCTCAGCGCACGGCCAGCTCTGCTTCATCTCCGATGTAGCAGGACTGGCCGTGAGATCAGTTCTGTTGCATGTCTGGAGTAGCTGAGCTCAGTGCACGGCCAGCTCTGCTTCATCTCCGTTGTAGCAGTGCTGGCCGTGCGCTCAGCTTGGCTGCATCTCTGGAGTAGACGAGCTCAGCGCAGCTCTGCTTCATCTGCGCATCAGCCAGAGTCTGGAAGAGGCCAGAGGTGGATGTCAGGGGTCCACCATATTTCAAAGATGTCCAGGAAAAGTGGGGTAATGTTGCCTCAACTATGCTGGGTTTCCATTATAATAGAGTATGATAGTGTTTTCTATGTAACCAACCCCAAAAACTTTTGGAAAATTCTGTCTTAATCTGGATCGATCTGAACCATTTTTCTCATGTCTACTTGTGATACAATGACTCTTTTACCAGGACATGGAACAGAACATACTTTAAGTGAAATCGCAACTCCCAAAAAGGTGTGATGGTTCTTATACAAGCAAAAAGTTAATCCTGGTTTAACCCAACCATTGCTTCCCAGCCAGTGCAGGGTAATACCATGGGTGTGCCAAATCAACTTCCCTTGTGGTGGGGATGAAAGTCCCTTCCCATATGGTCTATTTTGGCATTTCAAAGTTGTGGGTGATGGGGGGGTCACCTATTTGGGACCTCTAACTATTTGCAGTAGGCTCAGTATAAGTATGTGAATATCTTTCTAGAAGATACTTTCACTGATGATCACTGGGGGAAAGTGGTGGCTTTTGTGGTTGTCTTCTGTGTCAATGAGTGTATCTTTTTCCATATTCCTCCAGATCGTTTGAGGTGACTTGATATATTTAACGCTTATGTAGTTCTCAGATTTTAATTTAAGAACCATTGTCATACTTTCTGCAGGGCCTGAGGGGGAAGAACATGACAAATGGGTTTTTCCTTTGGTGTTCTATAAACCTTGGACATTCGGCAGTGATATGCTGATACAATCTTTGATCACTGGCCTCAATGAAGACCTTAAAGATGTTGAGACATCAGTGATTGGCTGCAGTGATCACGTGTTACACATCATTGCTGGATCAAGTAGAACAGAATCTGGTAGGAATGTACAATGTTGGACTGGGGTCTCTTCAGCCCACCACTAGGGTTGAGCTGATCTTGAGATTTCAAGATCGATTTTAAAATCCGATTTCCGATCATTTTCCAGCCGATCCCGATCATGAAATTTGTTTGATTGCCGATCGGGATCCGATTTTTCCTGATCTCGATGGTTCAATCCTAGTTAATGCTTCCCTATGGGAAAAGTCACTTTTGGGGTTGAGCCGATCTTGAGATTTCAAAATCATGATTTCCGATCGTTTTCCAGCTGATCCCTATCGTGAAATTTGCTCCATCGCCAATCGGGATCCGATCTTTTCAGATCCCGATCGTTCCACCCTACCCATCACTTAAAATAATTTGGGAGGTCTACCTAAAAAAAATTCCTATAAAATAGACCATAGTGCCCTTGAAATTTGGGTGTCTTCTCCTGGATCTTTATTGTTTTGGAGCCTGGGCACCCTGGAGGGTCTTCTGGTTTGCTAATGGGGCAGTATGACACTGGGCAACCTAAGAAGTTTCGGTAGGGGTTTGGTAAGTAGGTCTGGGCACTCTGAAAAGGACAGAGGTAAAAGAGCATACCAATGGGGTCAACATGGTAATGGTATTTTTTAACTCCATCATTTGCCGAGTTAGTGGAAACAGAGTTGGTAAAGTTTTACTACTTTAGTTATTGTACTTTCGTTATATATAAAATAATCCATCAAATCTCTGCCTAAAACTCAATGAACTCCAGTGAAGACTATTACAAGGTAACAGATGATGCGCTGCTGCGCCTCAACGCCCATGTGCGGCCCGGATATGCTCAGGGGGCATCGTGCCAGTTCTCAGCCGGATCATAAAGAAGACTAATTATAAGAAGTCAAGAGGAAATTGTGCTTGTCGGAATCATCAGACGTCGCCCAATGTTTTGTTCTCTAAGTTAATGTTTCAAAAAGATTCCCTCTTGGATTCCCAGGTCTCGTCTCCTTATGTCACAGTGACAACAACCCTCATTACCCCCGGCAGTGACACTATTTACTGAGAAGTCAGAGGGGAGGTCATTAGGTAATGACGCTCTTGACTTTGGCTAATAAGGTCTCCCAGGGCGTCATTAGCCTTGTCATCGTGTCGCGCTCACCACTGCTCTTTTATGGTCTTCGGTGAATTGTTGTTTTTGCTTTCTTGTTAATGAGCCGTCATGTCACCAATCTACAGCTTAGATTCGTCAGACTAAATTCTGGTTTCATTTTTATAGTGTTACTGAAACTCAGAATTAAAAAATCCAAAATTGTATCCCTATTTTTATGTATTTTTTTGAAAAAAGTAATAACATTTAAGAATGTTCAAAATAGATTAATTAAAAAAAAAATCTAGATATTTTTTGCATTTATATGATTTATTATATTAAGATTTAATGTATTTATAATTGTATTCCCTTCCACTAGACTGACCTTAGGGTCATGGGGTTAAAGGGATCCTATCATTTAAACTCAGTTTTTTCTGACTAACACGTAGGAATAGCCTTAAGAAAGGCTATTCGTCTCCTAACTATAGATGTTTTCTCCGCACTGCCGTTTGGTATATAATCCGGTTTCCGTCAGTATAGAAATTAGTTCTCTTGCAGCACTGGGGGCGGTCCTCAGCACTCAAACAGCACTGGGGGCAGTCCTCAGCACTCAAACAGCACTGGGGGCAGTCCTCAGCACTGGGGGCAGTCCTCAGCACTCAACCAGCACTGAGGGCGTCCCCAATGCTGCAAGAGAACTCTCCAGTGCCGCCTCCATCTTCTTCAGGAACGGGTCTTCACACATCTTCTTTCGAGGGTTGGCTTCAAACTTCTAGGTCTCAGGCCTAGGGCAAAGGTGACTGTGCATGCCTGCTGGCCACAAGAAAATGGCCGCTTACTATACTGTGTAAGAAGAAGACCCATTCCTCAAGAAGATGGAGGCGGCACTGGAGAGTTCTCTCGCAGCATTGGGGATGCCCCCAGTGCTATTTGAGCGCTGAGGACCACCCCCAGTGCTGCAAGAGAACTCATTTACATACTAATGGACACCGGATTATATGCCGAACGACGGCCCGGAGAAGACATCTAAAGGTAGGACATGGATAGCCTTTCTTAAGGCTATTCCTACATGATAGTCACAAATTTAATTTAAATGATAGTGTTGTCCTTTTTGGACTATTTTTACTGGTTTGGATGGTCCTTTGGCCGATCCATAAAGAGTCCCTCAAATAGGACTGTCAGCAATCAGAGAGTGTTTGACTTCTCCATAGTAATATGTAGTGCAGGACAGGACAGGACCTCCAGAGCAAGAGTCACTCTTTGTAACGACTCACACACTTACTGTCATGAATACTTGGTGGATCCTAGAGATGGACCAATCTCACAAGATTGGTTTCAACAAATATTCATCGGGTTCAGCCTTCAGATTTGTTTCAGGCCCAACTGTTTCGGCATGAATGGGAAGGGCTATTATTACACTCGAGGGTCTCCTCTGACCCCAGAGTAAAATAAGTGGAGACACGGGGGAGGTGAGTACAAATAAGAAACAGTTATACTCACCTTGCCTCACCCAAGAACCTTCTTCAGGCCTGTACTCTGGGTCAAAGCATCATAATGTTGGTGAGCTCCAATCATAGGCCTCAGTGGCGACCTTGAGGAACATGATGTCAGCTAGAGGCCAAAAGAGGCCGGAAGAAGACACCGGGGAAATCACTGGACAACTAGGAGATGTGAGGTAAGATGAGTATAAGTGTTTTAATTTATACCCACCTCCCATGGGCCTCCATTTTTTATTCTCTGGGATCTTAGGAGACTCCAGAGTATAATAGTGTTTTGTGGGTGATGAACCCCAAACTTTTCAGTTTTGTGTCGAACCTGAAACTTTTGGAATATTTGGGTTAAATCTGGTTGTCCCAATAAACTTTCTCATTCTTAGTGGGGTCTATGAGGGTCTCCTCAACCAAGCACCTGACCACCATCAGACCAGTACGGCTGTTACCACCATCTGGGCCCTGGCTACAAACATGATAAAGGAGGCCCGCTCACCACCGTCTTGTGCCACCACTAATAGAGTCAGGCATCTTGAGCAGGGCTTCAGAGGAAGTTGCTTTTGAGGAAAGAATAGACCATGGCCTGTTCTCCAAAGTACAATAATTAGTTCTGGAGTTGTTCTGCAGATGCTGGGCAGTGTCACAACCTTGTGAGTAGTACCCCAGCTTTAGGGGCTTAAGGTAAGACCCCTGAGTTGGAGGTCTGGTCTAGGGTCTGAATACATTTTGTGGACTGTTATGGGATTTGAGTTAATTTTGGGGTGTGATCAGGAATCTGAATAACAGTAGGGGGAGGGTTCGGATTAAATACAAGTCTGATTGGGGCATCTGATCCATTTTTGCTGCCTAGTCTGGGATCTCAAATTTAGGAGTCTGGTCAGAAGTCTGAATGAATGAATGAATGGATGATTCTGGGCAGGGGTCTTTTTAATGATCTGAATTAATTTTGGGGTCTGATTTGGGATATGAATCATTATTGGGGTCATGTTACTCTCAATACCTTTTGTGGTCTGGATAGGGGTCTGAATTATTTTTGGGGTGTTTCCTGCTGCCTGTTTCATTTTGTGATTTGGTATAAGGTCTGAATTAATTTTGGGGTCTGGCTTGAGATCTAAATTTAGGGTTCTAGTTGGGAGTGTTGGTTGTTACAGGTCTTACTGGGGGCCTGATTCAATTTTGCTGTCTGGGATTTTTAGGGATTGCCTCCATCTTCTTCAGGAACGTCCTCTTCACGCGTCTTCTTCTGAAGCTGGCGCTCAAACTTCTAGGCCTCGAGCAGAGCCAACTGTGCATGCCCACAGGCCACAAGAAAATGGCTGCTTACTTACTTCTTGTGGCCTGTGGGCATGTGCAGTCAACACTTCCCGAGGCCTAGAAGTTTGACCGCCAGAAGAAGATGCATGACAAGGCCATTCCTGAAGAAGATGGAGGCTTCGCTGGAGAGTTCTCTCACAGCATTGGGGATGCCTCCAGTGCTGTTTGAGCTCTGAGGACCGCCCCCAGTGCTGCGAGAGAACTCATCTGCATACAGACGAAAACCGGGATTTCTACCAAACGGTGGCGCGGAGAAGACATCTAAAGGTAGGAGAAGAATAGGCTTTCTTAAGGCTATTCCTGTGTCAATGAGAAAAAATTGATTTTA
This sequence comes from Leptodactylus fuscus, assembly GCF_031893055.1. Classification (NCBI taxonomy): domain Eukaryota; kingdom Metazoa; phylum Chordata; class Amphibia; order Anura; family Leptodactylidae; genus Leptodactylus; species Leptodactylus fuscus. Next base: position 276,722,066 of record NC_134266.1, on the reverse strand, counting down.
ATGGTAGAATCCCTTTAATGTCGTATAATTTAGTATGGGGTCTTTTTTAATTTGGGGGTTGGATTTATATTCAATATCTTAGAGGTCTAGTTGTGGTCTGGTCAGGGGTCTGAATTAATTTAGCTGGGGGTGTAGATTAACTTTGAGTTCTTTTTCCATTAAGTTCTGCTTGAAGTTTTGATTCATTTAGGGGTGTTGTCGGGGTCTGAAGTAATTTACCGATTTGGTCTGTTTTATGGCTACATTTTGGGGTCCTGTATATAGATCAAACGAACTAGGGGGTCTAAACAGGTATCCAAATAGTTTAGGGGTTTAGTCATGGATCTGAATAGATTTAGAGGTCTGGATTGGGATTTGAATTTTTTAGGGGGTCTAGTATAAGGGCTGAATTAATTTTGGTGCTTGGTTGGGGAGATAAATTAATGAAAGGGTCTAGTAAGCGTAAAACAGAATAAATATGGGGGTCTGTTCTGGCTCAGAATTATACACTAGGCAGCCTGTAATACATTACAATACATTGCAATGTATTAGCATTGCAGTGTATTGTATAAGTGATAAGATCCAATGGGATTCAAGACCCCTAGAAGATCTAAAAATAACAGTTTTTTTCCAACTACCCCTTACATCTAGAGATGAGCGAGTAGTGAAATATTCGAGATTCAATATTCGTTTCGAGTAGAGCCTCAATATTCAACTACTCGATCGAATATCGAATCCCATTATAGTCTATGGGAAAAAATGCTTGTTTCAGGGGAAACCATTATTCAACTAAAGGAGAGTCACCAAGTCCACGAGTAGCAGGAGGAGAGTGTTTAGGAGGAGCGCTGTGCAGTTAAAGCGCACGGACCCCATTATAGTCTATGCACAGCGCTTGCAGTTGCGCTGATAAAAAGTAAGCTTCTTCATAACAGCAAGCTTCCAGCTCTCCTGAATAGCAAAGACGAGCCTGCGGCAAATCAACGCTGGTTCTGCAGCAGGCTCTTCCTTGCTAGTCGGGAGAGCTGGCAGCTTGTGGTTATGAGGTAGCTTAGTTTTTCTCATAGGAATGAATTGACCAGCGTTGATTGGCCAGTGTACAGCATTCGGCCAATCAATGCTGGTTCTGCCGGAGGCTCGTTTGTGAGGAGGCGGAGTCTAAAATTGGACCACAATGGAGACTGCTGTGGTTCGATCTTAGACTCCACCTCCTCACAGACGAGCCTCCGGCAGAACCAGCGTTGATTGGCCGAATGCTGTACACTGGCCAATCAACGCTGGTCAATTCATTCCTATGAGAAAAAGTAAGCTCCCTCATAACAGCAAGCTGCCAGCTCTCCCGACTAGCAAGGACGAGCCTGCTGCAGAATCAGCATTGATTTTCCGAATGCTATACACCAGGGGTGCTCACAGTTTTTCAGCATGTGAACTACTTTATAAACTGACCAAGGCAAAAGATCTACTACCCACTTCTTGTGGGCAGGGTGGGCCTATGGGTGGGGCGTGTCTGTGCGGGGCCGGGCAGAGCGTGAGAGCAGGAGACAGTGGCGTTCTGTGGCCACCCAGGGATCCCCGGTGTCTGATTCTTAACAGCGCAGGCTGAGAGTTATCTCTGGACACTGGCAGGCAGAGTGCGCAGGAATGCAGCGGGGGGTCGGTCGGTCAAGGTCTTCGGTGTCAGTCAGGAAGGGGAGGGGGCCATGTCATAAGTCCACCACAAGGCCCCCGCCATTCCTAGTTATGCCACTGTGTCAGGGGCATGCTGAGTGTCATGATGTCATTTCACTCGGTGTGCCCATGTGACTACTGTGGCCCAATTAATAACCTGGCTTGTGCCAAAGTATTTCGCCCATCTCCACCCCGGTAACAAAATACACAGCTACAGTTACCACCACTAGAAAATGTAATAGATAAGATGTATTTATTAAATGTAGCATTATGATGATTATTATTACTATTACTATTATGTGTAATTTGATCTTCTTTTGGCTCCTAGTCTATGTGTGCACCACCCCAACTTCAATGTGTAACCCAAATTTCCTCCGTAGGGCTTTTCCAATGACTTCTCGGATTTCTTGAGTCCTCAGACAAAAGATAATTGGGTTGAAAACGTGGGGGAGATAGGTGTAGAGGCAGAGAAGCAAGACACTAAAGTCTAGACTGAAGACCAAGTTGACCTGATAGGCCGTGTACACGAACACCCGAGGGCCGTAGTACATGAAGATGATGAACAGATGAGTGACACACGTGTAGAACGCTTTCTGTAGACTCTCGTTCTTCACCGATGAGCACACTTTCACAATGATGAGGACGTAGGATATTATAATGTAACACAATGGACCTAAGAGGACCACCATGGCAATATAATACACAGTCTGTTTAAGCAACGAGATATCCCCGCAGGCTAGAACCATGACCGCCATGTTTACACAAAAACAATTGTTGATCTTTCTTGAGCCACAATATGGAAACTGGGAGTGCCAGACGACATTGACTAAGGAGGTCAGAGCGGCCAGAACCCACAGGAGAACGGAGATAAGTACGGTAAGTCTCTTGGTGATGATGGTGGAATACCTCAGGGGTCGGCTGATGGCCACATAGCGATCTAGGGCCATAAACATGATGATGAATGAATCAAGAGACCCCAAGTAGTGGACGCAGAAGAGCTGGAACATGCAGGCTGAGAACGTCATGCCGCTTGCTCCAAACCAGTATTTGGCTATTAATTTGGGTAACGTTATTGTATCAAATAAGACGTCGGAAAGAGCCAGGTTCACAACGATGATGTACATGGGCTGATGGAGATGTTCCTTCCATGTAATCAGCAGAATGACGGCACTATTAGCTGAGAGGGCAGCGATATATACAAGAAACAGTATACAGGAGACCACGGTATGGTACATCTCGGGCAGCCCCGGGAATCCAATGAGTATGAACATAACATCAGACTGGTTGGCCATAGCCTGGTGATGATGAGCTGTAAAGTAGAGAAGGAGCTTAGTATGATGGAGGGTGGAGGGCCATATACGAAGAATACACTACGGATCAACGTCATTGGCAGAGGGCTTGGACTGGAGCCCCATCGGTTCCCACAAGAAGAGAGGAACAATGGAATTATTGACTTTATTCGATAAACTATTGGTAAACAGATTGGAACCCATTCTCAATGACCACGATTGAAATTTTTGAAAGCAATTTTTTTCTTGAAGGACATCTCTCACCAGACATTGCTAGGACGTTTATGATATGCTCTGCCAAAGAGAAGTCCATGGGCTCAGCCATACCCCAACTGTTCCCAAACAATAAGTAATAGGCATATTATGTTACTCGATGTATGTACATTTGTAAGTTACAGGTCCAGAGCCTTCATGGCTGACCAGGTGCCCCAAAAACACTCAATTTGGAAAAATATGCATATTATATATTCCCCATATAGTTTGGGGTGGATAAGGAATTTAGTAGAATTTTTCATGACAATATAAATGATATATTAAGCCTGAATATCACTAAAATTTGTTTATGAAGTCATGGGAAAAATATTATGTTCTAAGGAAGTAAGGAGATGTCCAGGAGAGGGGGATAAAGAACAAGTGTAAGAGGGCACACATAAAAAGTAGTCAATGTAAAATGGGGTATTGGGGAGCAATCTGATTGAGAGGAATTGGGGCTCATTACAGAAGTCTATGAGAGAAGGGAGGCATAGGGAGTAGCTTGTGGGAGAGATGGGGAACCATGGGAGCATTTGAGTGAGGGGGAGGACATGGAGATGACACTGGGATGGAGGGAATCATAGGGGGGAGTCAACATGAATACGAGAAATATAGAAAGAGATGGAGAACCAGGAGAGCAGTGTGTGCATGGGAAGGTCATGGGGAGCAGTCTGTGTAACAGAGGGGGCATGGGGAGAAGTCTGTGTGACAGAAAGGGCATGGGGAGCAGACTGTGTAATAGAGGGGTCATGGGAAGCAGTCTGCGTAATAGATGGGACATGGGGAGCAGTCTGTGTAATAGAGGGGACATGGGGAGCAGTCTGTGTAATAGAGGGGACATGGGGAGCAGACTGTGTAATAGAGGGGGCATGGGGAGCAGTCTGTGTAATAGAGGAGACATGGGGAGCAGACTGTGTAATAAAGGGAACCTGGGGAGCAGTCTGTGTAATAGAGGGGACATGGGGAACAGTCTGTGTAGCAGAGGGGACATGGGGAGCAGTCTGTGTAATAGAGGGGACATGGGGAGCAGACTGTGTAATAAAGGGAACCTGGGGAGCAGTCTGTGTAATAGAGGGGACATGGGGAGCAGTCTGTGTAATAGAGGGGACATGGGGAGCAGACTGTATAATAAAGGGAACCTGGGGAGCAGTCTGTGTAATAGAGGGGACATGGGGAGCAGTCTGTGTAGCAGAGGGGGCATGGGGAGCAGTCTGTGTAATAGAGGGGTCATGGGAAGCAGTCTGCGTAATAGATGGGACATGGGGAGCAGTCTGTGTAATAGAGGGGACATGGGGAGCAGTCTGTGTAATAGAGGGGACATGGGGAGCAGACTGTGTAATAGAGGGGACATGGGGAGCAGTCTGTGTAATAGAGGGGACATGGAGAGCAGTCTGTGTAATAAGGGGAACCTGGGGAGCAGTCTGTGTAATAGAGGGGACATGGTGAGCAGTTTGTGTAACAGAGGGGACATGGGGAGCAGTCTGTGTAATAGAGAGGTCATGGGAAGCAGTCTGCGTAATAGATGGGACATGGGGAGCAGTCTGTGTAATAGAGGGGACATGGGGAGCAGACTGTGTAATAAAGGGGACATGGGGAGCAGTCTGTGTAATAGAGGGGACATGGGAGCAGACTGTGTAATAAAGGGAACCTGGGGAGCAGTCTGTGTAATAGAGGGGACATGGTGAGCAGTTTGTGTAACAGAGGGGACATGGGGAGCAGTCTGTGTAATAGAGGGGACATGGGGAGCAGTCTGTGTAATAGAGGGGACATGGGGAGCAGTCTGTGTAATAGAGGGGACATGGGGAGCAGTCTGTGTAATAGAGGGGACATGGGGAGCAGTCTGTGTAATAGAGGGGGCATAGGGAATATTCCGCATACTATAGGGGGAATGGTTAGCATTTGGTGAGAGAAAGCGGCATGAGGAATGGTTGCTTAGAGCATTCAAAATGAAAACATGAAATCTGTGTAATAGAGAAAGGCATGGGAACCATTTAGAAGAGAAAGGAGGCATGGGCAGTGGTCTGCAAAAGTGAGAATCATGGGGAGCAGTCTGCAATAAATATAAAGCATGTGGATTGGTCAGGGACAGGGGAATTATGAGAAACAGTCTGTGATAGGGAAACCATGGGGAGAAGTCTGCAAGAGGTAGGAGGCATGGGGTTTGGTGGGGGAAAGAGGAACCATGGAAAGCAGTCAACATGAAAAATCATAAATCTACAGTATTTGTGAAAGAGATGGAGAGATGGGAGAGAAGTTTCTGAAAGAGAGGGGCATGGGAAGAAGTCTATGTAATAGGAGGTATGGGGAACAGTCTATGAGAGAAAGGGGGCATGGGCTCTAATCTGTGAAAATGGAACCAGTAACCATGGAGAGCAGTCTGTAAGAGATGGGTCATGAAATTCAATATGTGTGATGGAGAGACCATGGGGAGTAGATGGACCCTCCTAATGTCACCCTATCTCCTGTATGGCCAATGCTAGAGCCTGGAAAGTATGCCACTAGACACCAGCAGGAATATCGAGATTAACCCACACAATGCCCTAGACCACTAAGGATGCAGAGAATACCCATTCACTTCCTTGAGCTACCCGAAATGCTGATCTTAATTCCATCCCTGCCTTGAACCTCATGGATGTTACCATAAATCCACAAACCAAACTAAAGAGGCCAAAATTATTTGAAGTTAAATAGTAGCATTTATTCACCATGGACTCGGATCGCCCTGTTATAGAACAAGCAGCGGCTCTGTAACTATCTTAAACATCCACAAACATTGCACATATAGGAGTAATGTCTTCTAATAAACTTCTACAAGCCTTCGTCTTACCTGTCAGATCTCCACTTGCCGCACAGAGAAGGAGCCGATCTGTTGTGTACTAATAAACACTGGCGCCCCCCGCGGGAATCCCTATATGACGAGGATGATTTTTGTTTAGAAACATTTTTCTCTCATCTGGGATCTCATTATGGTGACCTGCACGTCACGGACCCGTTTCCCATATAGAATAGGCAATAGTCGGCGTATAGTAAGCATTGGCGCTCCAGAAAATGAAGTATTTCTCCCAGAAAATGATTGCAATTACATGTGTTTTGTTATACACAGGTTTGTTTCCATGTGTGTATTGGTACTGTCAGGGTCGTAAATCAACAACACCGGGTCAATCAGTCAGATCCAAATTAGTATTAGCATGTGTGCACCGTCGCTTTAAGAAATGAATCAGACTCAATCTGTTTCAGAACTTTAGCTCATGCTATATCATCGCCTCCATAGCACTGAACTGACTTTATTTCACGTCACACATAGTTATACAGGAAAGGAAAGGGTTAATGCATAATATAACATAAAATTCTTCTGACGTCCCAGGACTGCGCACTTCGGTATTGGTTCTTGATCTTTGACACATAAAGGGCTGTAGCCTTGGCTACAATCTAAGGAATTCAGCAAACCATGGGAGTCGGCGCCATTTTAGATACACTCTTTGTTCCAAAGCTGATTTCTTTAGTAGCAAGGAAAAATTAGTATTTGTAACACACAACATGTATAATATAAAAGTATAAAAATATTGATTCATAATCTCAGATCTGACAGTACAACACAGTGATGGGTTTGCGTCTTAGGTCGTGGGTCCTCCAGCAGGACAATGGCCCCGAACAGACGTCCAAAACCACCTAGAAATGGATGGAAACAAAGTACTGGAGAGTTGTGAAGTGGCCGCAATGAGTCCGGATCTAAATCCCATTGATCACATGTGGAGAGACCTTACAATTGATCTTGGGAAAAGAGGAGGCCCCCCCCCCCCAAAATAATATGAGAGACCAAGAGCCGCCTCCAGAGAAGGGGGGCCCAAATGCCAGGTTAGAGGTGGAAGAAACTTGTGGATGGTTATAGGAATTCATTCATTTCAGGAATGAAGGGTGAACAACCAAATATTCAGTTCAGGGTGCCAAGAATTTTGTCCGGCCCATTTTTGGAGTTTTACATGAAATTATACAATTTTTGGCTTTTCTTTTTCTCAGTTTTTTTAGTGTCTTAGTTTTCAGACCCCTGAGTATAATGATCAGAGGCCCAGGAGAGGTAAGGGGACATAAAAAAAAACTGTGTTACTTACCTCTTTGGGCTCCGGGCAGGATTTGGGCCTACTTGTGTGACGTCCGTGAAGTCACATGACCGGGGCCTGCGTCCTTATGCGTTGCGCCAAAGGCCCCCTCTGGGTCATGTGATGTCCTGGATGTCATTGAAGATGGCTGCCATCAGCTGTGAGTGCAGTGGAGCAGGAATAGGTAAGTAAAAGAGTTTTTTTATGTTTGTACTAGCAGAAGGACGCGGCTTTGCACGGGTATATTTCATTTTTTGTTTGTGTAGTGGCCCTATGAAAATTGCCCAGTTTTGCACTTGTGTATTTTATATGTTGTTTGTGTGTGTGTCTCTGCCCATGACTTCGTCTGCGTGTTGTTGGCGTAGATGATCTGCCTATATTCAGCAAATTGCTGCCATCGATGATTTGCCTGCTCCGGCGTTTTGGCAGCTCTTAAGCTGTTGTGCTGCTGAACTTGTTCTTCATGGCAACAAGTTGGGATAGACACATCAAATGGGATACGAAACCACCTCCCCAAAACCATCCACCAAAAGCCGTGCCGTGGTCCTATCGGGACCTACCTATTTTGAAAGGGCTGCATTGCTGCGACCTTCACCGGCATTCTCCCTCTTCTCAACAACCTCTCACTCCGTTTGTTTTCCCCACTTGAAACATTTAAGGAGTCCATGATTCCCTCTACGGAAAAATCAGTGGTACCGCACACTCATAAGAAATTAGTGATGCTAGCAAAGAAGGAGTACTCCGACCCATGTAATCATAGGAAGTTAAATCTTGCTGCACATAAAAGTAGTATTGAATGAATATAGTGATTTATTTTACAATAGAACATACGCCATTGACACAATGCAAAATTATAGTTTTGAAAGGCAAACTAGATCAATCAGTATTGACGTTTCGATCGTTAGACCTTCATCGGAATAGATCTAGTGCATAGCATGGCAAGGAGAAGTGTCAGGGCGTGATAGCAGATATTGTGGACCCGCAACCAGCACGTCCCGTCCACAGTACTGATGAGACACAGCTCCATGTGTCTGTGCCAGCACACAAGTTCCTTGTCCTCTTCCTCCTCCAACACCACTACCTTCACCGTAAATAAATGGTTAAAAAAAAATAAGAAAATTAAGGGCTCCCCCCAAGGGCCTGAAAATTAATGTTTTAGGGGTCACCCCAAGGGCCAAAAACTAAAACTCTGCTGGTTAAAGGCTCAATTCACCCAAAGGGCCTAAAACACTGCTTCTGCAAGACTCTACTCACCCCAAGGGCCAAAAACTCTGCTGGTTAGAGGCTCAGTTCACCCAAAGGGCAAAAAATTCTACTGGTGCAAGGCTGAACTAACTTAAAGGGCCTAAAACTCTGCTGGTAGCTCAGCTTAAGGGCCTGGAACTTAATTTGGAAGGGCTCACCACATCACACACACACACACACACACACATCCACAATGACAGGTCAGTGTGGGTACTGATGGATTTCCCATTGCCTATTCCATCTGTGGTTGTCTTGGGGAACATGATTTAAAGGGGTGCATGGTAATGTTTCTTTAGCTTTAAATTTGTGTTTCTGTTCATATTATTGTGGAGTAAAGAAAGTTTCCAGGTATTTTTCCACTTTCATAGCAGTTGTATTGAGTTTGCAATGTGTCTAGTTGATGGGCTGTGAAAGTGGGGTAACACAGGTACTTGGCTTGTTAGATGCCCCCAGACATGCTTCCCCTGTTGTCCCAGCTGCATTCCAGGGTGTTGGCATCATTTCTTGGGGTGTCATAGTGGACATGGTGACCCTCCTTAGACGAATTGTGGTTTCCCCTGAAATGAAGCATTTTTTCCCCATAGACTATAATAGGATTTGATATTCGTTCGAATAGTCGAATACTGAGGGGCTACTCGAAACGAATATCAAATATCGAATATTTCACTACTCGCTCATCTCTAGTCTGCAAGAATCAACTCTTGAGGGGCTCAATCAGATCCTGAACCTGAAGGTTTAAGACTCGAATGGAATGCTAAGCATGACGACCAAACTTTGAGGTATTTATCATGGGTTCTAGTCGTCCGACTGAGCAGTTCCTCAAATCTGGCAATTTCCTGAATTTTTGATAACCACAAAGAGATTGGAGGGGCATTCTTTTGCATCCAAAAACTGGGAATCAGGAGCTTGGCAGCTGTAAGGAGAAAAGAAGTTGGTCGATCCGTATTCGGATTGTAGGTGTCTGATGGTAGAGTCAAAAAGACTATGTGAGGTGTAATAGAAATGAGAGACTTCAATATGAGTCTCATGAATTTTTGTTCTTCAGTCCAGAAAGGCTGGATAACTGGATATGACCACCAAAGGTGTAAATAAGTCCCAGGTTGTACATCACATCTCCTACAAATGTTCGTAGAGGACAATCCCTTACAAAAGAGCCAATCAGGGGTCCTATACCACCTTGATAACAGTTTATAGTGATTTTCCATCAAGCCAATACATGGGGAAAACCATGTGAACAGCGCAATACAGATTTGACCTCATCTCGACTCAAAGCAATGTTCAGTTCCATCTCCCAACTGTGTAAGAAGGCCGTCTTCAAGACCTCAAGCGGAGCAACATCATCGTATAGAAAGACTGACGTTCTACATAGTATCTTAGTCCGAGAGAGCAATAGCTTCTCAAAAGAAGCCAAGTGTTTCCTCAAGGTGAAGAGTGAATTAAATCTTTCAAACACATACCGTACAAGTTGGCGGTTTAGAAATGTAAGTCTTAGGCCTGGTATCAGAGATGGACAATTCTCCCACAAGACTTTAGCCTGTTCAGAAATGATATCTCTAAGAGAGATTCTACTTAACTTGATCCAAAAATGGTCATAAGGCTCAGTTGATTCATCCACTAAAACTAGAAGAAGACTGACATTAATGGAGATGGGAGTGGAGATAGAGTTTAGCCCAGATCTTTCCAAATCTCCCGAGCCCCCCAAAATAGTGGTCCTAAGGGTTCTGTCTGTCTATTGTTCTTAGCGGGTATCCATAAGTTGGAGAGGAGGTGACCACTTCCATGATGTGAAGAGTCTTCCAAAGGAGCAACCAAGGACGTCCACCATCGCAGTTGAAAAGCTCTATAATAGTTCCGAAGATCTGGTAATGCAATCCCACCAGCTGATCGATGTTTTATTAGAAGAGCCCAGGCCATGCGTGGTGTCTTCTGTCTCCATATAGACTTTGTGAAAAGCCTATGAAGAGAGGTAAAAAAACGCTTTCGGGATGTGAACCGGTAACATAGACAATTTGTAGAGGACCTTGGGAACTAGATAGGTTTGAATCAAATTCTTTCTCCCAGATCACAAAAGAGGTAGAGCAGAGTAGGAGGAGAGATCTCTTCTTAGAAAATTTTTTCGCATATAGGTCTTCTCCAATTCCCATTTCCCCCCTCTCAACAAGATTCTATGTCCCACTCTTTATGCTGGCCCTATCCCCTAGTGTCTAGGGCCTTTCCTAGACTGTACAGAGACATCAGCCTTATAGATATGGAATAAAGTATATTCCTGAAGATGACAGGAAGGGGAACACTCCAGCAGTTTTCTGGCCTTCAAGGCCTTTGGGACACTCCAGTGTTAAGGAATTCAATATAAAATGTCTCCTGATAGATAATTTTATTTAGAAGTAAGGTATACAGTCAGGACCACTTTAACCATAGGGCAGACAACGCACCTGCACCGAGCCCAATGATAATGGGACTGTCCAGCATTTTGGGCGCTCTCCCACTGTTCCATGCAGTAGCTCTAAATTTCAACTGTATCTCCATCGTTAGGATACAGATAAAGTGGAATACAATTGTGGAGTATAGAGCTATCCACTCCTTGCTCCACCATTCAGGCTCTAGGTCTGGAGTAAGGAGGTGCGATGAGCCAGAGACTTGAATAGACCCATCGGAATTGGTTCTGTAATGGCCATGGGAATAAGGTCTATATAAGTAATGGGCTCAATGGAGATTATGGGACCCTCACCAATCCAAAGCTTGTACCCATTAAAAGATTGTATTGTCCTGTAAATAACAAGGTACAGAAAAAGCAGGTGAGGGAAAAAAAAACAAAACTCAAGTATAATAATGGCCCCAATCGCCCCCAGGTAACAAATAAACCCCCCAGTGACCTCCAGGCAAGTAATAATGTTGCCCAGTGATCCCCAGATAAAAAAAATAATGTCCACCAGTGCCCAAGAGCAACTAATAGTGTCCTCCAGTAGCTCCCAAGCAAGTAATAATGCCCTCCATTGGCCCCAGGTAACTAATAATGTCCTGTAGTGGCCCCCAGGTGACTAATAATGCCCTCCATTGGCCCCCAGGTAACTAATAATGTCCTGCAGTGGCCCCCAGGTAACTAATAATGCTCTCCATTGGCCCCCAGGTAACTAATAATGCCCTCCATTTGCCACCAGGTAACTAATAATGTCCTTCAGTGGCCCCCAGGTAACTAATAATGTCCTTCAGTGGCCCCCAGGTAACTAATAATGTCCTTCAGTGGCCCCCAGGTAACTAATAATGTCCTGCAGTGGCCCCCAGGTGACTAATAATGCCCTCCATTGGCCCCCAGGTAACTAATAATGCCCTCCATTGGCCCCCAGGTAACTAATAATGCCCTCCATTGGCCCCCAGGTAACTAATAATGCCCTGCAGTGGCCCCCAGATACCTAATAATGCCCTCCATTTGCCCCAGGTAACTAATAATGTCCTTCAGTGGCCCCCAGGTGACTAATAATGCCCTCCATTTGCCCCCAGGTAACTAATAATGTCCTGCAGTGGCCCCCAGGTAACTAATAATGCCCTCCATTGGCCCCCAGGTAACTAATAATGCCCTCCATTTGCCCCCAGGTAACTAATAATGTCCTTCAGTGGCCCCCAGGTAACTAATAATGTCCTTCAGTGGCCCCCAGGTAACTAATAATGTCCTGCAGTGGCCCCCAGGTGACTAATAATGCCCTCCATTGGCCCCCAGGTAACTAATAATGCCCTCCATTGGCCCCCAGGTAACTAATAATGCCCTGCAGTGGCCCCAAGATACCTAATAATGCCCTCCATTTGCCCCAGGTAACTAATAATGTCCTTCAGTGGCCCCCAGGTGACTAATAATGCCCTCCATTTGCCCCCAGGTAACTAATAATGTCCTGCAGTGGCCCCCAGGTAACTAATAATGCCCTCCATTGGCCCCCAGGTAACTAATAATGCCCTCCATTGGCCCCCAGGTAACTAATAATGCCCTCCATTGGCCCCCAGGTGACTAATAATGCCCTCCATTGGCCCCCAGGTAACTAATAATGCCCTCCATTGGCCCCCAGGTAACTAATAATGCCCTGCTGTGGCCCCCAGATACCTAATAATGCCCTCCATTGGCCCCCAGGTGACTAATAATGCCCTCCATTGGCCCCCAGGTAACTAATAATGCCCTCCATTGGCCCCCAGGTAACTAATAATGCCCTGCTGTGGCCCCCAGATACCTAATAATGTCCTTCAGTGGCCCCCAGGTGACTAATAATGTCCTGCAGTGGCCCCCAGATAACTAATAATGCCCTCCATTGGCCCCCAGGTGACTAATAATGTCCTGCAGTGGCCCCCAGGTAACTAATAATGCCCTCCATTGGCCCCCAGGTAACTAATAATGTCCTGTAGTGGCCCCACACTGTAGTTGTGCTATATAATTAAAAAACTAACACCACTTAGCCATCCTCGGTCCCCGAAGCTCGGAGTTCCCCCTGCTTATTCTCTGCAGATCTTCAGCAAACATTACTAGCTGATGCCTGAGTAATAGGAAACTAAAGAGGAGCCCCTGTACTCTAGAAACTATAAGAGGGGCATCAGAAGAAAAACGGGAACATCTCCAGAAAATAGTACTGGCCAATGAAGCCATATTTATCCCATACTGTAGTAGCCATTGAAAAAGTCTAAGACAACCCTTTAAGTGCACTAAGTATAAGGGGCTGTGGTCATAGCTCTAGTCATATACCCGAGCACTCCGTGCGGGTCAGCTGGCCACCAATATTAAGTCCTGGACATATGTATTACCTGTGGTGTTACATAGGACTCCATGCACAGTAACACAACATCTGACACTCACATAATTATGATGATGCAAAAAGTTAATGAGAAGTTGTACATCTTTCCACCTGCGAGGACGTCCATACATGTGAGACTTCTACCCCCGGGACTGGAGAGAGTGTATAAATACAGCAGGAACCAGACAGGGCTCGTATAATCCATTCTGAGCTTCCGGAGATTCATTGACCTGAACTATTAGTAGAGTAAGTTGTGCATGGTTTCTTATTTTATCTCTTATTATATTATCTTATGCTTATTGTGCCTGAGCTGCTTTTGCCAAAATTTTTCATGTGTCCTCCATACCACCAAGGCCAAACATCTACTCTCTTCTTCACCTTTTTCATATTTTGTGATGGTTATGGAGCGGGGAAATCCTGTGAATATCTGCAGAGCCCATAGGTCGGAGATAGGGTTGAGTGATTGGGACTGGAAAAAATCCGATTCTGATCTGCAATCGAGTAAATTTCCGGCAGGATTGAGGTCAGAGGTTATCTCAAGATCAGCTCAACCCTACTTATGTATATATCATTAATAGGGTTGAGCGATCGGGATCAGGAAAGATCAGATCCTGATCGGTGATCGAGCCAATTTCATGATCGGCATCGGCTGGAAAATGATCGGAAATTGGATCCTGAAATCTCAAGATCGGCTCAACCCTAGTCGGAGATCATGTCACAAGGATATATTTGACACCAGTCCAGAGGGTTTGTTTTACCTCCTTCTGGACAAAGTTACTAGTTGTGCGAGGGGCCGACTTATACAACTGATAAGCTCCTTACTATATGTCTTCGTATATGTTTCATCTTTTACTGCCATCAAGTGCACTCCAAAAATTTATGTTGTAGTCTCACATTTTTGCTGTGTTTTTCTATTTCTTTGTGTGTTTGTTAATAATTGTAACATTTTTAATGGCAATTTTGGCAAATATAATTTTGGCAAAATGTGATTGTTTAGTTCCAGCCAAGTAGGGTTTGTCTTTTTGACTCTTGAAGGCTTGGGTTTCTAAGGTATTAAAGAGGTTTCCATGTAACATAACAATAACTTGAAGACAATTAGGAAAGGTCATCAATATGAGATTGCTGGGTGGTCTGATGTCTAGAACCCCCGCCGACCAGTTGGGCAACTCTTTCCAGAATACAGGTCACTATAAAGCTCTCCATTTATCAATATTGGGTTTTTGAATTCACTTGAAAGTTCTTATGGAGAAATAAAAAAAATCCTAACCTATATAATTTTTTTCTTCTAGGATCTTCTCATTTTTGGAATTTTTGACAAGAGGATGACAAACCAGTCTACACTCACTGAAATTGTGCTGGTTGGTTTTCCAAGTCTCCCTCTGAAGTTCTACGTACCGGTATCTCTCGTCATGTTTTTGGTCTACATCACTTCTCTGTTTGCCAACGGTACAGTCATGGGCTTAATCATTGGGATGGAAAGTCTACATAAGCCGATGTACATGGCCATAGCCAATCTTGCCGCTTCCGACCTATTGTTTGACACAATCACATTGCCTAAAATTATTGCCAAGTATTGGTTCGAAGCCGAGACAATGCCCTTCTCAGCCTGTCTCTTCCAAGTCTACTGGGTCCATTACCTGGGAACTCTTGATGCTTTCATCCTCATGGTGATGGCCATGGATCGTTATGTTGCCATTTCTAGACCTCTTCATTATTCCTCCATAGTTTGCAACAAACATATGGCTGTAGCCTGTATCTTATGTGTTTTTGGATCGTCCATTGCAGGACTGATTACTATTTCTATGAACATTACTCTAGTATTCGCTTGTGGTCGGACAAGAATCCTCGGCTGTTTTTGTACCAGTTCTACTGTCCATAGTTTGGCTTGTGGAGATGTCACACTTTCTAAACGTGTGGTTTTCATTACAGCAATGGTCGTCCTGCTCTTACCTTTAAGCTTCATTATATTCTCCTATATTGCTATAATAAGGATCGTGTCTTCTTCCACCCACTTGGGAAACGGCCAAAAAGCCTTCTACACCTGCTCCACCCATCTCTTAGTGATCACTATATACTTCATCCCAAGACTTTTTGTCTATATAATGAACCAGACCCAAATAATTCTTAATGTAGACGTCAATGTCTTGCTCCTTTGCGTGTATACATTCTTACCTCACGTGACCAATCCGATAATATATTGCTTAAGGACCAAGGAGTTTAAGCATTTAATAAAAAATATTCTTAAGAGGCACTTACCACTTAAAATTACATAATAATTGGGACTGGGGAAGGCTAAGCCCAAAGCTGGCCATCCATTAGATGTGTATTGCCCAATTTTGATGGGTTTGACCATTCATCTAATGTCTATGGAGACCAATCTATTCTCCCCAGATGGTAGATGTTGGGTGAC
The DNA here is from genome assembly GCF_031893055.1 of Leptodactylus fuscus. Lineage (NCBI taxonomy): Eukaryota > Metazoa > Chordata > Amphibia > Anura > Leptodactylidae > Leptodactylus > Leptodactylus fuscus. Next base: position 276,706,360 of record NC_134266.1, on the reverse strand, counting down.
ATAGTGACATAAGCATCTAGTAGTTAGATTTTAACTGCCCAATCCATTCATTTGGCCAACACCTATGTAAGGGAAGTGACCAAGTAGGTGGACATCCTTCCATCCATCTACTAAGTGGTGGACCTTAGTGCAATAAATGACCTTCTACTCTACCGACCACCTTTGACACTTCTCCTCTTCAGTATCTCATATTGGCCCAGATTTACTAACTGGACTGCACCTAATGAGAGTGGCCACAAGTGCACCCCAAAATGGATGATGCATGTCAGCTCTCATACCCTGCTTTCTGCTTTTTAGACAGTGGACAGGGCAGGACAGGAATCTAGTGGAGATATCTGGCCTGTTAGATGTACTAGGGCTTTCTGTCTTGAGATAGACCAGTCCCCTTAGATAAGAGCTCAGACGCACCTACAGATCCCTACCTTAGAATATTCAATTTTTTTTTATTCACTCCACCCATGTGACCTGTACTGGTATAGATGGTACATCCCAAATGACAAATAAATAAAGAAACTTTGTAACTATGTCTGTATCTGACTGTCCCATTCATGTGTTTCCGTTGTTACAGACTACGTACATTCCCTTTGTAGTCTGGCCCTGCCATTACGTCTTATTTCTCTTCTAATTGTAACTTTACAGGTTATAAATTTAGGTGACAGCTCAACAAATGGGTATCGTGGCCGTCATCTCAATATCCTCTCACCTTGTGTAAGTGCCTTGCCAGTTTATGTATAAGACTCAATTAGCTTATGCAAAAATTCCTCTACCAAATTGTGCAATTTCACAAAAAATTTCAGGTTAAACCGATTTTCAAACTAAACTTTTTTCTGACCCTTTAAAAAACAAACAAAAAAAAAACCAAGCCTTTGCTTTCAGTGATGCCTCTAACTTACTGTCTGAAGGGAGGGCAAATGGTGGATAGATGGTTTGGGAGAATCACAGCTCAAGGCTGACTTGTTATCAGTGGTGTAACTAGGAATGCCGGGGTCCGAAAAGACCCCCGAGTATAATGATAGCAGCGGTAGCGGCTGTCACCGGGCCCCTAATGTCCCGGGCCCTGTGTCAGCTGCCTCTGCGGCTACGGCGGTAGTTACACCACTGCTTGTTATATTTCAATGCAAGCGCTTTGCCTTTTTCCTAGAGGACTCATTATTTAAGGCTAAGGCCACACTTTGCAGAAGAGCAAATTTTTTATTGCAGATTTTGCTGTGTTTTTTTTTGAGCCAAAGCCAAAAGTGGCTATAAAAGGAATGGGAAATATCCAGAGTTTTCCCCTCTGCTCAGTCCACTCCTGGCTATGGAGGCCGGCAAATGACAACGATGTCCGGGAATAAACATCGGACGCTACAGCAAAGCCACGGAGAGGTGAGGAATATAATTTTTCTTAATTTTTTTTAAAAATTTTCCTGCACCTCTCCATGGCCTCCACTTCTTATATATTGTATACAGTATATAATAACAGCACTTTAATTTTATACCAAATCAGTTTGCTCTGAACCGAAACTTGCAAGTATTCCCATCACTACTTTTTATAAATGAAGAGCACAAGTGACAATAAGATGCTTTGTAATATAGCTTAGTAAGGAAAAATTCTTCTTTCTCCATTTCTCAGGCTGTTTTCTTTCCACTTCCATTTCACTCAGTCTCTTACATTTGTGAAGAGGGGAGGGGGAGGAGGGGGCTGCAGCTGTCTAATCAATAATTTGTTGCCTTTATTGTGTGCATGTCTCTTCCTCTCCTCTTACCATAGACTTCTATGTTCCATGTAACTAAAAACATTGTGGTCTTCTTCAGGCTTCTTCTAGTCTGTTCCAGTCATTAGGATGATGTCAGTGGCGTAACTACCATGGTAGCAGCAGTAGCAGCTGACACAGGGCCCGGGACATTGGGGGCCCGGTGGCAGCCGCTACCGCTGCGTTTTTTTTTTTTTTTTTAATAGGCCGTTAGCGGCTGGACTTACTCCAGCCGCTAACGGGCCCTATATACTTACCGATCCTGGCAGGGGCCGGGATCGGTAAGTGACACTGCGGGCCCCACAAGCACTATTATACTCGGGGGTCTTTTCGGACCCCCGAGTATAATGATCAAAAGTGCAGGAGAGGTAAATGAACATAAAAAACTGTGTTACTTACCTCTCCAGGCTCCGCGCAGGCTTCGGCCTACTTGTGTGACGTCTCAGACGTCACATGATCGGGGCCTGCGTCCTTATGCGTCGCGATGCAGGCTCCCGGTCACATGACGTCCCTGACGTCATTGAAGATGGCCGCCAGCGGGGAGTCGGGAGACAGGTAAGTTACAGTGTTTTGGGTTTTTTTTTATGTTGTTCTTCCCCTGGGTCTCCGATTATTATACTCTGGGGTCTGAAAAGACCCCAGAGTATAATAATTGTTAATGGGTGTCCACAACGGGGCATAATAGTGTGTGAAGGGGCCACAATGGGGCATAATACTGTGTGCAGGGCCACTATGGGGGATAATACTGTGTGCAGGGGCCACTATGGGGTATAATACTGTGTGCAGGGGCCACTATGGGACATAATACTGTGTGCAGGGGCCACTATGGGGTATAATACTGTGTGCAGGGGTCACTATGGGGCATAATAGTGTGTGCAGGGGCCACTATGGGGTATAATACTGTGTGCAGGGGCCACTATGGGGGATAATACTATGTGCAGGGGCCACTATGGGGTATAATACTGTGTGCAGGGGCCACTATGGGACATAATACTGTGTGCAGGGGCCACTATGGGGTATAATACTGTGTGCAGGGGTCACTATGGGGCATAATACTGTGTGCAGGGGCCACTATGGGGTATAATACTGTGTGCAGGGGCCACTATGGGGGATAATACTGTGTGCAGGGGCCACTATGGGATATAATACTGTGTGCAGGGGCCACTATGGGGTATAATACTGTGTGCAGGGGCCACTATGGGGGATAATACTGTGTGCAGGGGCCACTATGGGACATAATACTGTGTGCAGGGGCCACTATGGGACATAATACTGTGTGCAGGGGCCACTATGGGACATAATACTGTGTGCAGGGGCCACTATGGGACATAATACTGTGTGCAGGGGCCACTATGGGACATAATACTGTGTGCAGGGGCCACTATGGGGTATAATACTGTGTGCAGGGACCACTATGGGGGATAATACTGTGTGCAGGGGCCACTATGGGGCATAATACTGTGTGCAGGGGCCACTATGGGGTATAATAATGTGTGCAGGGGCCACTATGGGACATAATACTGTGTGCAGGGGCCACTATGGGACATAATACTGTGTGCAGGGGCCACTATGGGACATAATACTGTGTGCAGGGACCACTATGGGGGATAATACTGTGTGCAGGGGCCACTATGGGACATAATACTGTGTGCAGGGGCCACTATGGGACATAATACTGTGTGCAGGGGCCACTATGGGACATAATACTGTGTGCAGGAGCCACTATGGGGCATAATACTGTGTGCAGGGGCCACTATGGGGTATAATAATGTGTGCAGGGGCCACTATGGGGTTTAATACTGTGTGCAGGGGCCACTATGGGGTTTAATACTGTGTGCAGGGGTCACTATGGGGTATAATACTGTGTGCAGGGGTCACTATGGGGTATAATAATGTGTGCAGGGGCCACTATGGGGTATAATAATGTGTGCAGGGGCCACTATGGGGTTTAATACTGTGTGCAGGGGTCACTATGGGGTATAATACTGTGTGCAGGGGTCACTATGGGGTATAATAATGTGTGCAGGGGCCACTATGGGGTATAATAATGTGTGCAGGGGCCACTATGGGGTATAATAATGTGTGCAGGGGCCACTATGGAGCGTAATAGTGTGCGTAGGAAGGTGGGGTCGTGCGGGGTTTTCGGCGTTGGTCGGGGTTTTCGACGTCAGCCGGGGGGGGGGGGGGGGGGCATGTCAAAGGTTCGCCACGGGGCCCCGCCATTCCTAGTTACGCCACTGGATGATGTTATAGGCCCTGGGGAATGCAGAAGTCTGTGTTAGGGCCTTAGCAGTCAAATGGGATGTGCAGACATCAAGATTAGGGTTGAGCGATTGGGATCGGAAAAGATCGGATTCCGAACTGCGATTGAGTAAATTTCACAATCGTGATCGGAATTCCGATCCCGATCTTTTTAGGCGGGATTGAGGTCAGAGGTTATTTACCACAATGCTTTGCTACTGGCCAAGCATTGTGGGAAAAGCTAGCAATGTTAGCTAGTCTAGAGATGAGAGAGTACTATTTGAAACTGCCGTTTCAAATAGCACACTCCCATAGGAATGAATGGATGCAGCCAGCACACAGCCTGTGCTGGTGTCCAGCCACTTAACCCTCAGCGTGACGGCTGTGTCCATTTCTACGGCATAGCAGGGAGGAAACAGAAGAGTAGATAGTATCTACCCTTTTGTTTCCTCCCTGCTGTGCCGTATACTGGACTCTGCTACATCTGCATTACTGTACATTGACTTGTCTATCTACTCTTCTGCTTCGTCCCTGCTTGTTAAATATCTTGTATTTGCCGGTGAGACTTGTGTCCACTGTTAAATATCCGTACCTGGCCTTGAAATTGTGGGATAGACTTATGTCACGTGTTGTAGGCCTTATCCACGATAGGAAGAAGTCAGCTTGTTATAAAACAGTGTAGAGGTTTATTAATATCTTGAAGGAAAACACAGGAACAGGGAAAATGTCCAAAGAACACAAATATCAGTCAATTGTCAATAGCTTACATCTTCAGAGAAGTTAAATCATCTGGATATCTTGTAGTTACAGCTTGGTTCATGCTTGTCATCTGGTCTGGTCATCTGGAATATTCACGACATCTTGTCCAGGATGACAGAGAGGGATGGCAGACAGACCTGCCATAGATTCCCCATGGATCCCCCTCATGGATGACGACGACGACGTGTGTGTCTGTCACTCATTTATGTTCATGAGAGTGGGTGTTACCTTCCATCTTGTAGCTATGTAAGGAGATTTCTAAAATGGTGTACTCTAACCGCACCCATGTACCAAAAATACAACAGATATGATATCAGTAGAGTGTTAACCCCATGTCTGCTAGAGAATATTGTAAATATATAATATTTAACACTGCTTTACCATATACTCAGCTCTGCTACATCTGAGATGTAGCAGAGCTGAGTATAAGGCACAGCAGGGAGGAAACAGAAGAGTATAGTCCACTAGAAACAGAATAGTCCACTTACCTGCATAGAAGCGCTGCCACTCCCCGTTGTTCTCACTCCTCTTCTCTCTCATTTACAGGCCTTCAGAGCGCCCCTAGCTCCCAGTTTAGGGTTACAGACCTAGGAAGAAGGCGGGGCTTGTGGGTTAGGAGAGTGTGTGAGGGTACTGGGAGGGGAGACGTGAGTGATGCACTCACGACTCCCGCCCTGTACTCGTTCACACTCTCCAAAGCCACAACGGTGGCTCTGAAGGCCTGTGAATGAGAGAGAAGAGGAGCGAGAACAGCGGGGAGCGGCAGCGATCTGTGCAGGTAAGTGGACATCAGGGGGGACTAAGTAGTCAGAGGATTTTGTTTCAATCACTACACAGTGTGGAGTCTAACAATTAAAGCGTTCAATTTTTGGACTACATGCTGTGTAGTGAACAGGATCATTTTTAAAATCCGATTTTCGATTATTAAAAAAATCCCATTGGTTTGCATTAGGATCGGAATTGGGATCGGAATTGGGTTCGAACAGAAAATGATCGAAAATCGGATTTTAAAAACGATCTTGAAATCTCAAGATCGGCTCAACCCTAATCAAGATGCCTTGACACATGCACCATGATGTTGTGGGCTCTATGTGACTGCTTAGGTCTAGGGATGAGCGAGTAGGTTTTCGATTGAATATTACGGTATTCAAAATATTCGTACTTGGTCGAATACCACGCAGTAAAAGCAGTAAAAAAAAAATTCCCCTCCCACCTTCCCTGGCACTTTTTTTTACACCAATAACTGTGCAGGGGAGGTGGGATGGGAACTAGGACAAATGGAGGCATCGAATAAAAAATGTATACAGTCATTGGCTGCCGAAATCAGGCGACCTCCAATCTATAAGAATAGTGGGTGACAGTTTCGGTTCAGATGCGACTGTGAAGTAGACAGGGAGAGACGTTCTGCCAGGGGTAGCTAGGAATTAGAATTATTTAGGCAGCAATCTTACCCATTCAAATGAATGGGTGAGAAAGACTCCTGCAGGTCTCCGTCTCCTGCCTCTGTTTTGTGCAGGAAACGGAAACCTACAGAACGGAGACCGGGCGCAGATGTGAACGAGCCCTTACACCAACTTAGTTGTAGCACTGCTTGAAGATTGTATATACACCATCTGTACACCATCTGTATATACAATCTTTTTGCAACTAATTTCCCCCCAATCTACCTTTCCCATCTCCTATCCTATACCTGTTGTAAGCTAGGTGTATACTTGCTATACAGTACGCTTGTATACAGATAACTTACAGAGGATTTTGGGCTCTATATACCTTCCCCATCTCCAGTTATATACGTGTTTGGTATTTGGGCGCTATAGTTTGGAAGGGCTCTCCTCAAGGGCCAAAAAAGTAATTTTTGAGGGTCTCACCACATCACACACACAATGTTAAGGGTAGGGGTGTTGGATTTCCCCCTCGCCTCTGTCTAGAAAGTGACTGTCATGTTTTAGAGTCTAGACTAGACTGTACAGAGACATCAGCCTTAAAGATATGGAAAAAAACATGAAGACGACAGGAAGGGGAACACTCCAGAAGTTTTTCTGGCCTTCAAAGCCTTTGAAACAATTCAGTATTAAGGAACTGAATATATCTGAATGTCTCCAGGTAGATAAACTAGTGTAAGGTTTATATAGAGGTGAGGTTTACAGTCACTTTAACCATAGGGCAAACAATGCGCCTTCACCGAGCCCTATGATAATGGGTACCAGGTACAGTCTTTCTGGTAAAATCCCAACATCATTGCAAACAAAGGCCTCTGGGAAGGTCGGCATGCTGTTAAAGGGAGCGCCCTCTATTGGTTTGCTTGCCCGAGACTCTGTCTTCCTAATTACATCATGGAGGATAGACTTGCACATTCTCAGTGAGCGCCCTCTATTGGTGTGTATACTTCAGGCACTGACATCCTAATTACATCATGGAAGTCAGATTTGCATATTCTTCCCATGTTCCTTTGCACAGGGCTTAATAAGACTCCACACACCTACATGGTGGTCTCTCCCTATGGAGTGATGATATCCCCTCAACCCAATGATAGAATGGTCACTGAGGGGCACAATGTGGGGACCACTTGAAGGGATTCTACATTTTGTGGGGCCACTTGAATGGATACTATATTTTGTGCGGGTACTTTAGAGGATGTGGAGGCCATTTGAGAGGGATATTAAAATATCTGGAATGTCATATACCCGAGCACTCCGTGCGGGTCAGCTGGTTTGGCTGATCTGACACCTCCACCAATATTAAGTCCTGGACATATGTATTACCTGTGGTGTTACATAGGACTCCATGCACAGTAACACAACATCTGTACTCACATAATTATGATGATGCAAAAAGTTAATGAGAAGTTGTACATCTTCCCACCTGCGAGGACGTCCATACATGTGAGACTTCTACCCCCGGGACTGGAGACAGTGTATAAATACAGCAGGAACCCGACAGGGCTTGTATAATCCACTCTGAGCTTCCGGAGATTCATTGACCTCAATAGAGTAAGTTGTGCAGGGTTTCTTATTTTATCTCTTATTATATTATCTTATCTGAGGGTATGATATAATCCAGCTCAATTTACCATACAATTTACCTCTGTTACATTGTATAACTATGGGTTTGCCTGGATCCATGATAGGGTTATCGTGCATGAACTGCCAACATTTTGGATGTGTCCTCCATCCCACCAAGGCATCTACTATGTTCTTCTCCTTTTTTGATAGTTTGTGAGGGTTATGGAGCAGAGAAATCTGGTGAATATCTACAGAGCCCATAAGTCGGAGATCATGCCCCAAGGATATAGTTGACACCAGTCCAGAGGGTTTGTTTTACCTCCTTCTGGACAAAGTTACGAGTTGTGCGAGGGGCCGACTTATACAACTGATAAACTCCTTACTATATGTTTTCGTATATGTTTCATCTTTTACTACCAACAAGTGCGCTGCCGAATTTATTGTTGTATTCACACATTTTTGCTTCCTTTTGGTGTCTTGTTCCATTAGGTTTTGGGATTTTTTTGTTATCAACAGTAACATTTTATTGGTAATTTTTGCAAATAAAATTTTGGCAAAATGTGATTGTGTAGTTCCAGCCAAGTCAAGTTTGTCTTTTTGACTCTTGAAGGCTTGGGTTTCTAAGTTATTAAAGAGGTTTCCCTGTAACATAACAATAACTTGTAAACAATTAGGAAAGGTCATCAATATGAGATTGCTGGGTGGTCCGATGTCTAGAACCCCCACCGACCGACCAGTGGATAGAATATACCAGGATGAAGTTTTGGGCAACTCTTTCAAGGATACAGGTCTCCATTTTTCAATATTGGGTTTTTTAATTCACTTGAAAGTTCTTATGGAGAAATAAAAAAAAAATTCCTAACATATAATTTTTTTCTTCTAGGATCTTCCAATTTTTGGAATTTTTGACTAGAGGATGACAAACCAGTCTACACTCAATGAAATTGTGCTGGTTGGTTTTCCAAGTCTCCCGCTGAGGTTCTACATACCGGTATCTCTCGTCATGTTTTTGGTCTACATCACTTCTCTGTTTGCCAACGGTACAGTCATGGGCTTAATCATTGGGATGGAAAGTCTACATAAGCCGATGTACATGGCCATAGCCAATCTTGCCGCTTCCGACCTATTGTTTGACACAATCACATTGCCTAAAATTATTGCCAAGTATTGGTTCGAAGCCGAGACAATGCCCTTCTCAGCATGTCTCTTCCAAGTCTTCTGGGTCCATTACCTGGGAACTCTTGATGCTTTCATCCTCATGGTGATGGCCATGGATCGTTACGTTGCCATTTCTAGACCTCTTCATTATTCCTCCATAGTTTGCAACAAACATATGGCCGTAGCCTGTATCTTATGTGTTTTTGGATCATTTATCGCAGGATTGATTGCTATTTCTATGAACATTACTCTAGTATTCGCTTGTGGTCGGACAAGAATCCTCGGCTGTTTTTGTACCAATTCTACTGTCCATAGTTTGGCTTGTGGAGACGTCTCACGTTCTAAACGTGTGGTTTTCATTACAGCAATGGTCGTCCTGCTCTTACCTTTATGCTTCATTATATTCTCCTATATTGCTATAATAAGGATCGTGTCTTCTTCCACCCACTTGGGAAACGGCCAAAAAGCCTTCTACACCTGCTCCACCCATCTCTTAGTGATCACTATATACTTCATCCCAAGACTTACTGTCCATATAATGAACCAGACCCAATTAATTCTTAATGCAGATGTCAATTTTTTGCTCCTTTGCGTGTATACATTCTTACCTCACGTGACCAACCCGATAATATATTGCTTAAGGACCCAGGAGATTAAAAATTTATTAAAAGATATTCTTAAAAGGCACTTACCACTTAAAATTACATAATAATTGGGACTGGGAAAGGCTAAGCCCAAAGTCTGCTATACATTAGTTGTATAATGGCCAAAGCTACCAATTTTGATGGGTTTGACCATTCATCTACTGTCTCTGGAGACCAATCTCTTCTCCCCAGATGGTAGTTGTTGGGTGACATAAGCATCTAGTAGTTAGAATTTCAACTGCTCACGCCATTCATTTGGCCGACAGCTGTCTAAAGTAGGTGACCAAGTAGGTGGACATCCTTCCATCCATCTACTAAGTGGTGGACCTTCTACTCTACTGACTCTACCACTTTTGACACTGTTCCTCTTAAGTATCTCATACTGGCCCAGGTTTACTAACTGGACTGCACCTATAGAGAGTGGCCACAAATGCACCCCAACTCGGATGGCGCATGTCAGCTCTCATACCCTTCTTTCTACTCTTTAGACAGTGGACAGGGCAGGATAGGAACCTAGTGGAGATATCCTGGTCTGTTAGATGTACTAGGGCTTCCTGGCTAGAGATAGACCAGTCCCCTTAGATAGGAGATCAGACGCACCTACAGATCCCTACCTTACAGTATTCCATATTGTCACCAATATTAGGTTTGCTGTCTCTACTTATTGAATGGCCTCTGGAATGGTGTGAGCAGATATAAAAAAACATATATATAGTACAAAATTGAATGATGAAATTGAATAGAAGCTCCACCCATGTGACCTGTACTAGTATAGATGGTACATCCCAAATGACAAACAAATAAAGAAACTTTGTAACTATGTCTGTATCTGACTGTCCCATTCATGTGTTTCTGTGGTTACAGACTACGTACATTCCCTTTGTAGTCTGGCCCTGCCATTACGTCTTATTTCTCTTCCAATTGTTACTTTACAGGTTATACATTTGTGACGGATCACCAGGTCTTTATGCAGATGGATATCCTGGCAGTCATCTCAATATCCTCTCACCTTGTGTATATGACCTATGTCACCTCTCCATGGCCTCCACTTATTATATATTGTATACAGTATATAATAACAGCACTTTCATTATCTACCAAATCAGTTTGTTCTGAACCAAAACTTGCAAGTATTCCCATCACTACTTTTTATAAATGAAGAGCACAAGTGACAATAAGATGTTTTGTAATATAGCTTATTAAGGAAAAATGCTTCTTTCTCCATTTCTCAGACTGTTTTCCTTCCCCTTCTATTTCACTCATTCTCATACGTTTGTAGAGAGGGGAGGGGGAGGAGGGAGCTGCAGCTATCTAATCAATAATTTGTTGCCTTTATTGTGTGTATGTCTCTTCCTCTCCTCTTTCCATAGACCTCTATGTTCCATAGACTAACTATAAACAGAAAACAGGGACGCAGCATAATAAATGGAGAAAGAAGCATTTTTGTTACATTAAATATATTACAAAAAAGTTATTCACTTATTTATGAAAATGTGTTTGATAATAGAATTTACACATTAACTTATTTTTTAGTGTCATATGACTCTTCTAATTGATACAGAAAAGTAAATTTTCCTTCCATTTTATACAACCCGCTGATAATACATTGTTGTGCCGAATGGAAACCTCAGCTCCTCACTAGTCACATAGTCAGATGCCACCTTATGTAGCCAAGATGAGGGTGAAGGTCAATCCAAGTCTGCTGACAATCTATATGTATGAAGGTTTGCCTCACCAGCCACACCCTTCCTGAACAATGAGTCCCTAGTAGAGATGGGTGAACCTTACAAGTTGGTTTTGCAAATATTCTCAGGAATTACCTGCAAGTTTAGTTTTATACCAATCTGAAGCAGAAATTCTTTGATTATACTTTGGAGTCTCTTCATATCCGGAGTATAATAAACAGAGCTCAAGAAAAGGTGCAGAAAACAAAACTCCTCTCATACTGACCTATCCTCACTTCCCCAAGATTCAGACATGGCTCCTTCTTTTTCTGGGTGATATCAGTTGACTCTTCCCACATGACGATGGCCTCATTCTTGACCCTGGGCTTCAGATATCACAGAAGAGGCCAGAAGACACTGGGGGTGCCCAGGAAATGAGGCAGACCCTGCAGCAGAGCCCCAGAAAGGTGATGGGCCCCAGAAAGGCCAAAGCCCAAATTTTTGGAAAATTCATAATGAGCCTTGTTTGTTATCAACTGGTTTTCCCTTCTTTAGTTCCTATCTTGCTAGCTCCTGCCATAGGTGTTCTGTTCCTGGTTTGCTGTACTGAATATTTGAGCCCGGCTTTTATACCTGACCTCACCCCTGTCTGCTAAGCTATATACACCTTTCACTACTCAGTGATGGGCTGTTCCTGACTGCTGAGCTGTATACACTTCTTAATATCCATTGCAAACTCTGGACTGTTCCTGACCACTGAGCCTTTGCTGCCAGTCCTGACCTCACTGACGTGTCTGTTTCCTCTCTCTGCATGAACTCTACCTGCCCTGACTAGTTACCTTTGCTCTGACTATGTATGTGCATTGCTAGTCCTGATCTCAGCCACTGTTCAGACTCTGTCCACACCAACCCAAGTCAACACAGCCCAGTAATCCCAGACCAGTCACCCACAAGCTGCTGTAGCAGCCTGACAAGCTTCCCCCCCAACGGGTCCAGCACTGCCAATAATGCCACCGAGCCCCACAGTACCCCCCAAACCACCCGCAGAGCCCACCACAGAAGAAAAAGACAGAGCTCCAGTCTCCTCTCCTGGCTGCATCAGGGGGAAACCCGGACAAGCAACTGCAGCTCCAGTGGGATGTGTGTCCTCTGCGCCATCTTCCTGGGTGCACTCACCCTCTTCAGTGCTGGAATCTAAGCACGCTCGACTAGGGTCCCAGCAGCAGCCCCCCACGAGCTGTGTGAACACTGCCCTGCGGAAGAGCTGCTGGCACCATCTTCAGCCGGCCTCTTCTGGCCCAGGCCCAAAGTCCCGCCTCCCAAAGTTCTACCATGCTGGAAGTACTGGCCATGTCACATCCGGGACTCGCAGAGTTCGTGCTAACATCAGGTCAAGGAGCGCACCTAGAGGGTGGTTTCTGCCCACATACTTCATGCACCGGGCTTGTCCCCCAGCCAAAGCACAGGTCCTTCTAGCTGAAGAAGAGGAAGTGGACGCGTCAACATTGCCTCCCTCCAGATGACCATGGCTCTAACAAGGATTCTTGCTGCCATCCAGGCATGACCCAGAGGGGCTGCCCTGGGCCTTCAGAGCCGGAGGGTCCTGTCTGGGGCTCCTGGAGCACCTCCTGGTCATCTGCTTCTGTTTTGGCCGAGACCGCCAAGCACAGGGGAATTGGACCAGGGGAGAAGGTCCTTGGCCTTGGAGCTCTTGCACTGCAGTTAGGAGCCTCTCCTCCAACACCTGACCACTGTCTACTGCTGCCACAGCCCTTACCATGGCCATCAACGCCTCCAAGTCGGCCATCACACGAGTTAAGTCTGCTGCCACTTCTCCTCTGCTTCAACTGTCCAACTGACCCCAGATTCACCCCTGCACCCCCCTTATTACCTCTAACTCCACCCCCATTTTCTTTCTCTTAACAAGTTTCTATTACCTAATCCTCCCCCTGTCATGCAGGCCCTATCCCCTAGTGTATTTTTGCAAATTTATTAAAAAAGAAAAACTGCACTATAAGAATATTCATAGGATACGAGGACTGGATATGAAATAATTCTTCTGGCACTGCCCCCTACAGTCAGTCAGGTGCAATGCATCACTGAGAGCGAAGGCGTTACTGACAAGGATCAGAAAAAAATGTAGCTAAAAGATTAGGCAAAGGATTAACTTCAAAATTTTAGTGAAATTACACAAGATGGCAGATGCATCATCTCAGATGTTAATGGAGGATTTATGGGCGAAAGAGAAAGTCACGTGTCCCTGTGTTTATGGAGATGAGATGAGAGGTCAGGACGCCCCTCCCCCCCCAAAAAAAAACTGATAAGTCGCCCTGTAAATGTATGTTGTATAAAGCTTATACACTGGAATAGAGAAACTGCTAAACCAGACGTCACAAGGTTTGTATGTAGTCTGTAACTATGTTATGTTAACTAAGTCTGCATGGAACCTGATTACAGAAAATGGAAGACACTTTCCATCAAGTATAACTGCAGTTACTTTACTTTTCATTTTTGATGCATTAGAGTAATAAAATATATCAGTGCAACAGTGAAGGTGACGGGACGAACCGGGTCTGATCTGAAATTTAAAATAGAAATGTCACTACATCGACAGCGGCCGGGTGGTGAAGCAGGGAGGTAATAATAATAATAATAATACATTTTATTTCTATAGCGCCAACATATTCCGCAGCGCTGTACAATTTATAGGGTTCAGATACAGACAGATACATTACAAAGAAAGTCATTTCACACAATGGGACTGAGGGCCCTGCTCGCAAGAGCTTACAATCTATGAGGTAGAGGCGGTGACACAAGAGGTAGCAGGGGCGGTATTGCTTATACAGGGGTCAGACAATTTTGTAATAGAGGTGACTCATTACACAAACAATACTGTATGAGCCGTCACTAGTCGTGTCTTGTAACATGTGGATGGAGCCTGGACAGATAAAGTTATCCTGAGATGACATCATATCATGTGGGGAAATGTGGGAGCGGAGACAGAGGAGGGTTAAATTTTGGGAATTCTAATGACGGTATGGAAGGGTTTACATTAGGACATGTGATCGGCTGGTCTGATAAGATGCGTCTTTAATTTGCGCTTGAAACTGTAGAAATTGGGAGTTAATCGGATTGTCCGGGGTAGAGCATTCCAGAGAAGTGGTGCAGCTCGGGAGAAGTCTTGTATACGAGCGGGGGAGGTTCTGATAATAGAGGATGTAAGTGTTAGATCATTGAGTGAGCGGAGAGCACGGGTTGGGTGGTAGACAGAGATGAGGGAGGAAATGTAGGGAGGTGCGGCATTATGGAGAGCCTTGTGGATGAGGGGGAGAACTTTATATTTTATTCTATAATGAATAGGCAGCCAATGTAGTGACCGGCACAGACCGGAGGCCTCGCTGTAGTGACCGGCACAGACCGGAGGCCTCGCTGTAGTGACCGGCACAGACCAGAGGCCTCGTAGTGACTGGCACAGACCAGAGGCCTCGCTGTAGTGACCGGCACAGACCAGAGGCCTCGTAGTGACCGGCACAGACCAGAGGCCTCGCTGTAGTGACAGGCACAGACCGGAGGCCTCGCTGTAGTGACCGGCACAGACCGGAGGCCTCGCTGTACTGACCGGCACAGACCGGAGGCCTCGCTGTAGTGACCGACACAGACCGGAGGCCTCGCTGTAGTGACCAGCACAGACTGGAGGCCTCGCTGTAGTGACCGCCACAGACCGGAGGCCTCACTGTAGCATCTATACTGATAGATGAGCCGCTGCATTCAGAATAGATTGTAGAGGGGAGAGTTTAGTGAGGGGAGAATTTAGTGAGGGGAAGACAGATTAGTAAGGAGTTACAGTAGTCAAGGCGAGAATGAATCAGAGAGACAATAAGTGTCTTTAGTGTATCTCTGGTAAGGAAAGGGCGTATTCTGGAGATGTTTTTGAGGTGGAGGTGACATGAGCGTGCCAGTGATTCAATATGAGGGGTGAAGGAAAGGTCTGCGTCAAATATGACCCCAAGGCAGCGGACCTGCTGCCTAGGAGTTATAGTAAGGCCTGAGACTGCAATGGATATATCAGGGACAGATCTATTAGATGGTGGAAACAGTAGTAGTTCAGTCTTGGAGAAATTTAGTTTCAGATAGAGCGAGGGCATGATATTAGAGACAGCAGAGAGACAGTCACTAGTGTTCTGTATGAGTGCAGGGGTGATGTCACGGGAAGATGTGTATAATTGGGTGTCATCAGCATAAAGATGGTACCTGAAGCCAAATCTGGCAATGGTTTGTCCAATGGGGGCTGTGTAGAGAGAAAAGAGCAGGGGGCCGATGACCGAGCCTGAGGAACCCCAACAGCAAGGGAAAGAGGGGAGGAAACAGAGCCCGCAAATGATAGACTGAAGGTGCGGTCTGAGAGATAAGAGGAGAACCAGGAGAGTGCAGTGTCCATGAGGCCGACTGAGCGGAGCATAGTGAGGAGGAGATGATGTTCAACAGTGTCAAAAGCTGCAGAGAGGTCCAGAAGAATAAGAAGAGAGAAGTCACCATTGGATTTAGCCGTCAGGAGATCATTGGAGACTTTTGTGAGAGCCGTTTCAGTAGAGTGCAGAGCGCGGAAGCCAGATTGTAAGGGGTCAAGCAGAGAGTTAGCAGAGAGATAACGGATTAAACGAGAATAGACCAGGCGTTCCAAGAGTTTAGAGATGAAGGGGAGGTTAGAGACGGGTCGGTAGTTAGCAGCACAGGACGGGTCCAGGGAGGGTTTTTTCAATAGCGGAGTTATAACAGCATGCTTGAAGGAGGATGGGAAGATTCCAGAAGAGAGAGAGAGAGGTTAAATATTTTAGTAAAGTAAGTCGTGACAGCAGGCGACAGGGATTGTAGAAGGTGCGAGGGGAAGGGGTCAGTACTGCAGGTTGTAGGGCGAGATGAAGAAAGTAGCTGAGAGACTTCCTCTTCTGTAACAGGATGAGAATGGACAGTCTGAAGTGCGGTTGGTGAGGGGATCATTAATATGGTAGGTGATGGGATCAATGCCACCTGGGGCTTGGGCAGTTATTTCCTGACAGATCTTATCAATTTTATCATGGAAATAAGTGGCCAGGTCATCAGCAGTCTGTGAATGGCGTCTGCACCTTGGGTGTGAGTAAGGAGTGAAAAGTTTCAAAAAGCCTTTTAGGGTTGCTGGAGAGAGAAGAGATGAGGGCGGTGAAATAGTCTTGTTTGGCGAGGTGAAGGGCAAAACTATATGTTTTAAGCATAAATTTGAAGTGGAGGAAATCTTCAGGTGAACGTGATTTTCTCCATAGACGTTCAGCACACCTAGAGCATCGCTGGAGAAATCGTGTCTTTGGCGTGTGCCAGGGTTGCTGCCTCCTATGTGGGACTTTACGAGTGGAGGGGGGAACCACCTCATCCAATGCATTTTTAAGGGTTTCATTATAGTGACTGGTAGCCAGATTGGGACAGGAGATTGAAGAGATGGGGGACAGGGAGGACTGTAGAGTATCTGAGAGGTGCTGGGTGTCGATAGCACGCAAGTTCCTATATGTGTGATGGGTAGGTGTATCTTGTGAAGGGGAGAGAGCACTGATGGTGAGAGATAGAAGGTTATGATCAGAGAAGGGCAGAGCGGAGTTAGTAAATGAAGAAGCTGTGAGGAGTCGATGGAAGACAAGATCAATTGTGTTTCCACCTACATGTGCGGCAGAAGAAGAACATTGTGAAAGACCAAGAGAAGTGGTTAATGAGAGAAACTGTGAGGCAGCTGGGGAGTGAGTGGGGGCGATAGGGATGTTACAATCACCCATGATGAGGGTAGGAATGTCACTGGATAAAAAGTGGGGAAGCCAAGAAGCAAAATGGTCCAAAAATTGGTAGGATGAGCCAGGTGGACGGTAGATCACAGCTACCTGTAAGGAGAGTGGGTGGAAAAGTCTGATAGCATGGACTTCAAATGAGGAGAATGTGAGTGAGGGTACTGGTGGAATGGCCTGAAAAATGCACTGTGGTGACAGAAGTAATCCTACCCCACCACCCTGCCTGTTGTCAGGCCTAGAGGTGTGTGAGAATTGTAGGCCTCCATGACACAGAGCAGCAGGGGAGGCCGTGTCTGCCTGCTGGATCCAAGTTTCAGTAAGGGTGAGCAGGCCGAGGGATTTACTAAGGAATAAGTCATTAATATATTCTAGTTTGTTGCACACTGAGCGGGCATTCCAGAGATAACAGTTAAAGGAGACAGGGGAGGGGTGAGGAGAAGGAACACGGTAAATATTGATGAGGGCACCCTACATTATCACTGGCTTCAACTCATTGGTGTCCTCAGGACCAGACACCATACAGATCCTCTATATACCTCCATGTCCTGCCGTATCCCATCTTGTATCCAGACTACAGGTGTAACATCTGTGGTAAATGTACTGCTATATACCATACAGAGCCTGTATATACCTCCATGTCCTGCTGTATCTCATCTTGTATCCAGACTACAGGTGTAACATCTGTGGTAAATGTACTGCTATATACCATACACAGCCTGTATATACCTCCATGTCCTGCCATAGCTCATCTTGTATCCAGACTACAGACCCAGGTATAACATCTGTGGTAAATGTACTGCTATAAACCATACAGATCCTCTATATACCTCCATGTCATGCCGTATCTCATCTTGTATCCAGACTACAGGTGTAACATCTGTGGTAAATGTACTGCTATATACCATACAGATCCTCTATATACCTCCATGTCCTGCCGTATCCCATCTTGTATCCAGACTACAGGTGTAACATCTGTGGTAAATGTACTGCTATATACCATACAGATCCTGTATATACCTCCATGTCCTGCCGTATCCCATCTTGTATCCAGACTACAGGTATAACATCTGTGGTAAATGTACTGCTATATACCATACACAGCCTGTATATACCTCCATGTACTGCTGTATCTCATCTTGTATCCAGACTACAGGTGTAACATCTGTGGTAAATGTACTGCTATATACCATACACAGCCTGTATATACCTCCATGTACTGCTGTATCTCATCTTGTATCCAGACTACAGGTGTAACATCTGTGGTAAATGTACTGCTATATACCATACAGAGCCTGTATATACCTCCATGTACTGCTGTATCTCATCTTGTATCTAGACTACAGGTGTAACATCTGTGGTAAATGTACTGCTATATACCATACACAGCCTGTATATACCTCCATGTCCTGCTGTATCTCATCTTGTATCTAGACTACAGGTGTAACATCTGTGGTAAATGTACTGCTATATACCATACACAGCCTGTATATACCTCCATGTCCTGCTGTATCTCATCTTGTATCCAGACTACAGGTGTAACATCTGTGGTAAATGTACTGCTATAAACCATACAGACCTGTATATACCCCCATGTCCTGCCGTATCTCATCTTGTATCCAGACTACAGACCCAGGTATAACATCTGTGGTAAATGTACTGCTATATACCCTACACAACCTGTATATACCTCCATGTCCTGCCGTATCACATCTTGTATCCAGACTACAGGTGTAACATCTGTGGTAAATGTACTGCTATATACCATACAGAGCCTGTATATACCTCCATGTCCTGCCGTATCTCATCTTGTATCCAGACTACAGGTGTAACATCTGTGGTAAATGTACTGCTATATACCATACACAGCCTGTATATACCTCCATGTCCTGCCATATCTCATCTTGTATCCAGACTACAGGTGTAACATCTGTGGTAAATGTACTGCTATATACCATACAGAGCCTGTATATACCTCCATGTCCTGCCGTATCCCATCTTGTATCCAGACTACAGGTATAACATCTGTGGTAAATGTACTGCTATATACCATACACAGCCTGTATATACCTCCATGTCCTGCCATATCTCATCTTGTATCCAGACTACAGGTGTAACATCTGTGGTAAATGTACTGCTATATACCATACACAGCCTGTATATACCTCCATGTCCTGCCGTATCTCATCTTGTATCCAGACTACAGGTGTAACATCTGTGGTAAATGTACTGCTATATACCATACACAGCCTGTATATACCTCCGTGTCCTGCTGTATCTCATCTTGTATCCAGACTACAGGTGTAACATCTGTGGTAAATGTACTGCTATATACCATACAGAGCCTGTATATACCTCCATGTCCTGCCGTATCCCATCTTGTATCCAGACTACAGGTATAACATCTGTGGTAAATGTACTGCTATATACCATACAGAGCCTGTATATACCTCCATGTCCTGCCGTATCTCATCTTGTATCCAGACTACAGGTGTAACATCTGTGGTAAATGTACTGCTATATACCATACAGAGCCTGTATATACCTCCATGTCCTGCCATATCTCATCTTGTATCCAGACTACAGGTGTAACATCTGTGGTAAATGTACTGCTATATACCATACAGAGCCTGTATATACCTCCATGTCCTGCCGTATCCCATCTTGTATCCAGACTACAGGTATAACATCTGTGGTAAATGTACTGCTATATACCATACACAGCCTGTATATACCTCCATGTACTGCTGTATCTCATCTTGTATCCAGACTACAGGTGTAACATCTGTGGTAAATGTACTGCTATATACCATACACAGCCTGTATATACCTCCATGTCCTGCCATATCTCATCTTGTATCCAGACTATAGGTGTAACATCTGTGGTAAATGTACTGCTATATACCATACACAACCTGTATATACCTCCATGTCCTGCTGTATCTCATCTTGTATCCAGACTACAGACCCAGGTATAACATCTGTGGTAAATGTACTGCTATATACCATACACAGCCTGTATATACCTCCATGTCCTGCCGTATCTCATCTTGTATCCAGACTACAGGTGTAACATCTGTGGTAAATGTACTGCTATATACCATACAGATTCTGTATATACCTCCATGTCCTGCCGTATCTCATCTTGTATCCAGGCTATAGGTGTAACATCTGTGGTAAATGTACTACTATATACCATACAGAGCCTGTATATACCTCCATGTCCTGCTGTATCTCATCTTGTATCCAGACTACAGGTGTAACATCTGTGGTAAATGTACTGCTATATACCATACACAACCTGTATATACCTCCATGTCCTGCCGTATCTCATCTTGTATCCAGACTACAGGTGTAACATCTGTGGTAAATGTACTGCTATATACCATACAGAGCCTGTATATACCTCCATGTCCTGCCGTATCTCATCTTGTATCCAGACTACAGGTGTAACATCTGTGGTAAATGTACTGCTATATACCATACAGAGCCTGTATATACCTCCATGTCCTGCTGTATCTCATCTTGTATCCAGACTACAGGTGTAACATCTGTGGTAAATGTACTGCTATATACCATACAGAGCCTGTATATACCTCCATGTCCTGCTGTATCTCATCTTGTATCCAGACTACAGGTGTAACATCTGTGGTAAATGTACTGCTATAAACCATACAGACCTGTATATACCCCCATGTCCTGCTGTATCTCATCTTGTATCCAGACTACAGACCCAGGTATAACATCTGTGGTAAATGTACTGCTATATACCATACAGAGCCTGTATATACCTCCATGTCCTGCTGTATCTCATCTTGTATCCAAACTACAGGTGTAACATCTGTGGTAAATGTACTGCTATATACCATACAGGGTCTGTATATACCTACATGTCCTGCCGTATCTCATCTTGTATCCAGACTACAGGTGTAACATCTGTGGTAAATGTACTGCTATATACCATACAGATCCTGTATATACCTCCATGTCCTGCCGTATCCCATCTTGTATCCAGACTACAGGTGTAACATCTGTGGTAAATGTACTGCTATATACCATACACAGCCTGTATATACCTCCATGTCCTGCTGTATCTCATCTTGTATCCAGACTACAGGCCTGTAACATCTGTGGTAAATGTACTGCTATATACCATACACAGCCTGTATATACCTCCATGTCATGCCGTATCTCAACTTGTATCCAGACTACAGGTGTAACATCTGTGGTAAATGTACTGCTATATACCATACACAGCCTGTATATACCTCCGTGTCCTGCTGTATCTAACCATACCGTATTGAGTCACCATGTAGACATGTTATTCATTCAGTATTGGGCAGTTTTATTCTTTTCACTATATGGTGTCATTACTTATCTACTATACGGTGATTTATTTTGTCACTTAGAAGAGGTAATCGGATCACTGTATGTCGGTATTATGTATATATATATATACTAGAGGGAGGACCCGGCTTCGCACGGGTATATTACATGTTATGTTTGTGTAGTGGCCTCATAAGAATTGTCCAGTTTTGCACTGGTGTATTTTGTATGTTGTTTGTGTGTATGTCCATAAGCGTCATGTGATTATCTGTATCTCATTTTGGATATCAGTGCAAAACCTGTGATCAGTTGTTATGGATACCTGGAGTAAAGCTGTATCTAATCCTTCCCCATGCAGTACTGTGTTTAGACGCAAGTATCTAATCCTTGTTGGTGTGGTACTGTGTACAGATGTGTGTATCTAATCCTCCGGTAAATGAAACTGTGTGCAGACGTGCATATCTAATCTTACAGCATGTGGTACTATGTGCAGACGCGTGTATCTAATCCCTGGCGTGAGGTACTGTGTGCAGATGCGCGTATCTAATCCTCCCCGTGTGGTACTGTGTGCTGAGATGCGTATCTAATTATCTGGCATGTGGTACTGTGTGCAGATGCATGTATCTAATCCTCCAAAGTGTGGTACTGTATTCAGATGCATGTATCTAATCCTCCCCTGTGTGGTATTGTGTGAAGAGGCGCGTATCTAATCCTTTGGCGTGTGGAACTGTGTGTAGACGCGCATATCTAATCCTACAGCATGTGGTACTGTGTGCAGATGTGTGTATCTAATCTTATGGTGTGTATAACTGTGTGCAGACGTGTGTATCTAATCCTCTGGAGTGTGGAACTGTATGTAGATGCATGTATCTAATCCTACGGCATGTGGTACTCTGTGCAGACGTGTGTATCTAATCCTATGGTGTGTACAACTGTGTGAAGACACGTGTATCTAATCCTCCCCTGTGTGGTATTGTGTGAAGAGGTGCGTATCTAATCCTATGGCATGTGGTACTGTGTGTAGACGTACGTATCTAATCCTCCCCCGTGTGATACTGTGTGCGGAATTGCGTATCTAATTCTCTGGCTTGTGGTACTGTGTCCAGAGGCATGTATCTAATCCTCCAAAGTGTGGTACTGTGTGCAGATACACGTATCTAATCCTTCCTTGTGTGGTATTGTGTGAAGAGGCGCGTATCTAATCCTTCGGCGTGTGGAACTATGTGTAGACGGGCGTATCTAATCCTATGGCATGTGGTACTGTGTGTAGACGCGCGTATCTAAACCTCCCCCGTGTGATACTGTGTGCTGAGACGCGTATCTAATTCTCTGGCTTGTGGTACTGTGTGCAGAGGCATGCATCTAATCCTCCAAACTGTGGTACTGTGTTCACACACACGTATCTAATCCTTCCCTGTGTGGTATTGTGTGAAGAGGCGCGTATCTAATCCTTCCGCTTGTGGAACTATGTGTAGACGCGTGTATCTAATCCTACTGCATGTGGTACTGTGTGCAGACGCGTGTATCTAATCCTATGGCGTGTACAACTGTGTGCAGACGCGCGTATCTAATCCTCTGGAGTGTGGAACTGTATGTAGACGCGTGTATCTAATCCTACGGCATGTGGTACTCTGTGCAGACGTGTGTATCTAATCCTATGGTGTGTACAAATGTGTGTAGATGCGCGTATCTAATCCTCTGGAGTGTGGGACTGTGTGTAGATGCGCGTATCTAATCCTACGGCAAGTGGTACTGTGTGCAGACACGCGTATCTAATGCTATGACATGTGGTACTGTGTGTAGACGCGCGTATCTAATCCTACGGCATGTGTTACTGTGTGCAGACGCGTGTATCTAATCCTATGGCGTGTACAACTGTGTGAAAACACGTGTATCTAATCCTCCCCTGTGTGGTATTGTGTGAAGAGCCGCGTATCTAATCCTATGGCATGTGGAACTGTGTGTAGACGCGCGTATCCAATCCCCTAGCATGTGGTACTGTGTGCAGACGCGTGTATCTAATCCTATGGCATGTGGTACTGTGTGTAGACGCGTGTATCTAATCCTCCCCCGTGTGGTACTGTGTGCAGACGCGCGTATCTAATCCTCCCCCGTGTGATACTGTGTGCGGAGACGCGTATCTAATTCTCTGGCTTGTGGTACTGTGTGCAGAGGCATGTATCTAATCCTCCAAAGTGTGGTACTGTGTGCACACACACGTATCTAATCCTCCCTTGTGTGGTATTGTGTGAAGAGACGCATATCTAATCCTTCGGCGTGTGAAACTATGTGTAGACGCACGTATCTAATCCTACTGCATGTGGTACTGTGTGCAGACGCGTGTATCTAATCCTATGGTGTGTACAACTGTGTGCAGATGCGCATATCTAATCCTCTGGAGTGTGGAACTGTATGTAGACGCCTGTATCTAATCCTTCGGCATGTGGAACTGTGTGCAGATGCATGTATCAAATCCTTCAGTGTGTGGAACTGTGTGCAGGAGTGCGTATTTAATCCTCTGGTTTGTGGGACTGTGTGCAGACGTATGTATCTAATCTTCTGGCGTGTGATACTGTGTGCTGATCTGTGTATCTAATCCTCTGATGCATGTATCTCAGTTTGGATATCAGTGTTGTATTGTGCATGTGGAGTGACCGTGTGTATTGCAGTTGCAATGTGAGTGAAAGTCTTGCAGGTTTGTATTGGCTAAGGGGGGGGGCACTGTGTTTGGAATGCTGTATCTCAGCAACGGTGCGTCCGAGCGAGTTGGAGTCTCGTCTTAAACCTTCCCGGATAACTGAAGTATCTCTGTACCAAATTTGGTGAAGATCGGTCCAGTCGTTTGGTTCGCATTAGAGCACAGACAGACAGACAGACAGACAGAAATTCATTTTTATAATATAGGGAGATATATAAATATAAATATATATATATATATATATATATATATATATATATACTAGAGGGAGGACCCGGCTTCGCACGGGTATATTACATTTTATGTTTGTGTAGTGGCCCCATAAGAATTGTCCAATTTTGCACTGATGTATTTTGTATGCTGTTTGTGTGTATGTCCATAAGCGTCATGTGATTATGTGTATCTCATTTGGGATGTCAGTGAAAAACCTGTGATCAGTTGTTATGGATACCTGGAGTAAAGCTGTATCTAATCCTTCCCCGTGTAGTACTGTGTTTAGATGCAAGTATCCAATCCTTGTTGGTGTGGCACTGTGTGCAGATGCACATATCTAATCCTCCCCGTGTGGTATTGTGTGAAGAGGCGCGTATCTAATCCTCCAGTAAGTGAAACTGTGTGCAGACGCGCATATCTAATGACTCTGGCGTGCGGTACCGTGTGCAGATGCGCGTATCTAATACTCTGGCATGTGGTACTGTGTGCAGATGCACGTATCTAATCCTCCCCTGTGTGGTATTGTGTGAAAAGGCGCGTATCTAATCCTACAGCATGTGGAACTGTGTGTAGACGTGCGTATCTAATCCTACGGAATTTGGTACTGTGTGCAGACGCGCTTATCTTATCCTCTGGCGTGTGGTACTGTGTGCAGACGCACGTATTTAATCCTCCCCCGTGTGGTACTGTGTGAAGAGGCGCGTATCTAATCCTACGGCGTGTGGAATTGTGTGAAGAGGCGCATATCTAATCCTACGGTGTGTGGAACTGTGTGTAGACACGTGTATCTAATCCTACGGCATGTGGTACTGTGTGTAGACGCGCGTATCTAATCCTACGGCATGTGGTACTGTGTGCAGACGCGTGCATCTAATCCTATGGCGTGTACAACTGTGTGAAGACACGTGTATCTAATCCTCCCCTGTGTGGTATTGTGTGAAGAGGCGCGTATCTAATCCTACGGCGTGTGGAACTGTGTGTAGAGGCGTGTATCCAATCCCCCGGCATGTGGTACTGTGTGCAGCTGCGCATATCTAATCCTATGGCATGTGAACTGTGTGTAGACGCGCGTATCTAATCCTCCCCCGTGTGGTACTGTGTGTAAACACGCGTATCTAATCCTCCCCTGTGTGATACTGTGTGCTGAGACGCGTATCTAATTCTCTGGCTTGTGGTACTGTGTGCAGAGACACGTATCTAATCCTCCAAAGTGTGGTATTGTGTGAAGAGGCGCGTATCTAATCCTTTGGCGTGTGGAACAATGTGTAGACGCGCGTATCTAATCCTACTGCATATGGTACTGTCTGCAGATGCGTGTATCTAATCCTATGGCGTGTACAACTGTGTGCAGACGCGCGTATCTAATCCTCTGGAATGTGGAACTGTGTGTAGACGCGTGTATCTAATCCTACGGCATGTGGTACTCTGTGCAGACGCGTGTATCTAATCCTATGGCGTGTACAAATGTGTGCAGACGCACGTATCTAATGCTCTGGAGTGTGGAACTGTGTGTAGACGCTTGTATCTAATCCTTCGGCATGTGGAACCGTGTGCAGACGCGTGTATCAAATCCTTCAGTGTGTGGAACTGTGTGCAGAAATGCGTATTTAATCCTCTGGTGTGTGGGACTGTGTGTAGACCCGTGTATCTAATCCTCTGGCATGTGATACTGTGTGCTGATCTGTGTATCTAATCCTCTGGAGTGTGGAACTGTGTGTAGACGCCTGTATCTAATGCTTCGGCATGTGGAACCGTGTGCAGGCGCACGTATCTAATCCTATGGCATGTGGTACTGTGTGCAGAAGTGTGTATTTAATCCTCTGGTGTGTGGGACTGTGTGCAGACCCGTGTATCTAATCCTATGGCGTGTACAACTATGTGAAGACACGTGTATCTAATCCTCCCCTGTATGGTATTGTGTGAAGAGGCATGTATCTAATCCTACGGCGTGTGGAACTGTGTGTAGACGCGCGTATCCAATCCCCCGGCATGTGGTACTGTGTGCAGATGCGCATATCTAATCCTATGGCATGTGGTACTGTGTGTAGACGCGCGTATCTAATCCTCCCCTGTGTGGTACTGTGTGCAGACGTGCATATCTAATCCTTTGGCGTGTGGACCTATGTGTAGACGCGCGTATCTAATCCTACTGCATGTGGTAGTGTGTGCAGACGCATGTATCTAATCCTATGGCATGTACAACTGTGTGCAGATGCGCGTATCTAATCCTCTGGAATGTGGAACTGTGTGCAGACGTGTGTATCTAATCCTATGGCATGTACAACTGTGTGCAGATGCGTGTATCTAATCCTATGGCATGTACAACTGTGTGCAGACACGCATATCTAATCCTCTGGAATGTGGAACTGTGTGCAGACGCGTGTATCTAATCCTATGGCGTGTACAAATGTGTGCACACGCACGTATCTAATCCTCTGGAGTGTGGAACTGTGTGTAGACGCCTGTATCTAATCCTTTGGCATGTGAAAATGTGTGCAAATGCACGTATCAAATCCTTCAGTGTGTGGAACTGTGTGCAGGAGTGCGTATTTAATCCTCTGGTGTGTGGGACTGTGTGAAGACCCGTGTATCTAATCCTCTGGCGTGTGATACTGTGTGCTGATCTGTGTATCTAATCCTCTGATGCGTGTATCTCAGTTTGGATATCAGTGTTGTATTGTGCATGTGGAGTGACCGTGTGTATTGCAGTTGGAATATGAGTGAAAGACTTGCAGGTTTGTATTGGCTAAGGGGGGGGGGGCACTGTATTTGGAATGCTGTATCTCAGCAACGGTACGTCCGAGCGAGTTGGAGTCTCGTCTTAAACCTTCCAGGATACCTGAAGTATCTCTGTACCAAATTTGGTGAAGATCGGTCCAGTCGTTTGGTTCGCATTAGAGTACAGACAGACAGACAGACGGACAGACAGACAAGAATTCATTTTTATAAGATAGGGATATATATATATATATATATATATATATATATATATATATATATATATATACATATATATATATATACCAGGTTCGCCTTCCGCCTTCTTCTACCGCCCACATTACAGCCGTAACTGCTATTTTTTTCCTCTTATTTCTACATCTCTGTTCGCACTAATAATGAGACAATTGAAGTCAGAATTTTCCGGATTCTTGATTAAACTCCTGAGACATCAGCGATGTATATGGAGCGATGTCCTTGTAGACAGTTACCTGGCAAGGACTGGATTGATCTTAACTATTGCAGTCCCTGAAGACGTACCCAAAGGACATCATAGATCATAAATTGTACAGAGTCGACGAGCCGCAGACGGCTGGAGCTGAAGCGTCCTCGTCCCATTCACTGTGAGTAATAATCTGCAGACGGATCAGTCACAGGTTTCCTCCGCGTTACGTCCTGACTGTCACCAGCTTTAGATTTTATGTTCAATTCTGGATAGAAAGTCTGTGAGGACAAATAATATAGAAGCCGAATGTAATCTGTGCAGCACAAAGCCAAGCGGGCGGCGTCATATCCAGCCTTGTGACCAGTAAGATATCGCTATAGGCGGACGCCCCACGTTGCGAAAACAACAGCTTGTTTCAGGCTCCATACACGTACACTAGATTGTTCCATTGATGAACTTCATAAATGCATAACTTTATCACTCTCCTATGAAGATTCATGTATCATGGCTTGTTTTTTGTGAGATGAGGTTTTTTTTTAGTTTTTTTGGGGAAGTTTTTTTTTTACTTTCGTAAGTTTAATAAACTAACCATTGCATTTTCTTTGTCCACCTAAAAGACTCGAAGCGTTCGTCATCAATAATACATTGGAATAAATTTTTGTTTGTCAGGCTCTGGCTGATATAAAAATCTATTGTACATTGGGGGGGGGGTTACCAATGGACTAAAAAACTGAAAATATATTTTTTAATTTTATTAGATAAAATTTTTGTATACTTTTATTTCATAAGGATGCAATGGAATAAATAGTTGGCCATGCTTAAAGGGAATGCATGACCATTTTATAGAAAATAAATATTTCTAAAAAATTAGAGAGTAAAAATTATCAAACTTTTTCTGATTATTTTCAGATGTTTTTAAATTTATTTTCAGATTTTTGTAGACTTTTTTTATTCTACATTCATATTTTCTGATTTGTTTTCAAGTTTTTGTAAACTTTTTAAATCCTATTTTCAAATTTATTTTCTGAGTTATCTTCGTATTTTTATTTATTTTTTAATTCCGTTTTCTGATTTGTTTTCAGATTTGTTTTCTGATTTATTTTCAAATTTTGGTAAGCTTTTTTATTCTATTTTCAGATTTATTCTCAGATTTATGTTTAAATTTTTGTAGACTTTTTTATTTTATTCATATTTATTTTCTGATTCATTTTCCGATTTATTTAGAAACTTTTGTAGACTTTATTTCATTTTCAGATTTATTTTCTAATATATTTTCAAATTTTTGTAAACTTTTTAAATCCTATTTTCAAATGTATTTTCTAATTTATCTTCGTATTTTTATATACTTTTTAATTCCATTTTCTGATTTTTTTTTCAGATTCATTTTCTGATTTATGTTCAAATTTTTGTAGACTTTTTTTATTTTAATCATATTTATTTTCTGATTCATTTTCCGATTTATTTTGACATTTTTGTAGACT
This sequence comes from Leptodactylus fuscus, assembly GCF_031893055.1. Taxonomy (NCBI): domain Eukaryota; kingdom Metazoa; phylum Chordata; class Amphibia; order Anura; family Leptodactylidae; genus Leptodactylus; species Leptodactylus fuscus. Next base: position 276,677,474 of record NC_134266.1, on the reverse strand, counting down.
TTTTTTCATTCCATTTTCAGATTTATTTTCTAATATATTTTCAAATTTTTGTAGACTTTTTAAATTCTATTTTCAGATTTATTTTCTGGTTTATCTTCAGATTCTTTTATACTTTTTTATTCCATTTTCAGATTTATTTTAAGATTTACTTTCATATTTATATTCAAATTTGTTTTATTTTCTTTTTAATTTTTTTTCTGTACCTGATTATGGGGGCCGCCATCTTGCCTGATCTTCTTCTCTCCTCTCTTAATAGAATTTAGTAATATACTTTACAGCAGACTCATGGCCATAGGCAGCGATAGACATGAGCCTTTGCGTTGAGGTCCATGCTGAGTTTTCTAGACATGCTCCATGCTGAGTTGTGTCTCATTCATGTTCCAGACCCATTGTAAGGCTCCTATGCATAAAATATTTGTTCCATCACTCTATGGGACAGCAAAGCTTCATAAGCCATCACACTACTACCAACACCACCATGACTGGGAACATTGGGCATAGTTATAAGCATACGGTGGCTCCATTGCACCAGTGGTTTGACTCATAACATGAGTACATAACATGAGTACATATACATGACATAGAACATTAAATATATACAGTTTTGTATGTTTTCTTGTAGGTCTTTTTGATACTTCCTAAAATGAATGAGACGGTAATTTCAGAAGTTATCTTAGTGGGATTTCCTGGACTTCCAGAAGACTTAGATAACCTTGTATCCATAGTGATGTTTTTGGTTTATATCATCTCCCTAACCACCAATGGTAGTGTCATAGGTTTGGTCATCTTCAATGCTTACCTTCACCAACCCATGTATCTGGCTATAGCAAACCTTGCCGCCTCTGATCTATTATTTGACACGATTACATTACCAAACCTCATTGCTAGATACTGGTTTGGATCTTCAACGATAAACTTCAAAGTGTGCATCTTGCAAATGTTCTGCGTCCATTACCTTGGAAGTGTTGATTCCTACCTGTTGATGGTGATGGCCATGGATCGCTATGTTGCTATCTCCCAGCCTTTGAGATACGTAATGATTATTACCAATAAGAGAATTCTCATCATGTGCGCCGTATTCTGGATTGTTGCCACAGCTACAAATGTGACTATTTCTATCCAAGTTTCGGAAATCACTTTATGCGGGCCGTCGTCACGCAACAAGATAAACACTTTATTTTGTACCCATACAGCCATCTCAGCACTAGCGTGTACAGACGTCACCTTAACGAAGAAAGTGGGCTTTATTGGTGCCATGGTGGTTCTACTTGTACCTTTAGGTTTTATCTTGCTTTCCTATGTCTTGATCATCGTGGAATTCTCCAGGTCATCTCGCTCTGAAAATTGGCCGAAAGTCTTCTACACTTGCACAACCCATCTTCTGGTGGTGGCTTTGTATTACGTGCCTCGAGTCTTTGTCTACATTGTCACCACCATTCCTTTAATAATAATTAAGCCAGATATCAATGCTCTCCTTCTATTTCTTTACTCTGTTGTCCCACATATGGCCAATCCTATTATTTATTTCCTCAGAACTAAGGAGATCAGGCAAACGTTGGCCAAATTTCTTCGAAGAATCCAAAACATGGCCATGGGCTAAGTTGTTAATAGGACAATTGTGTAAGGTCCATATAGACTTTGTAATAACCACATGTGACATGCATGTAGATCGTCTATGCATTTATGTATCATATTATATGTGTATTGTGACTTATATGCCAGAGAATTGGTTCAACTTCACTTACTACTCAAATTAGGAGACAATGGAGAAAAAAAAATTGTCAAGGTAAGCCTAGACCTATAGAAGGGACTGTATGGAGAAGAAGGTATGTCTCTAAAATGTTCCAGTTTGATTTATGCTGAAAATAATAGTTCTATAGTTTTATAAAAGCAGCTCGAATGAAGATTTCTGAGTTTCCTTGCTTACAGACTGCAACAAACCTAAACTGTAGACTGTTCCTGTAGTCCAATGTTAACCCCTTCTATAATTTCCATCTTTCCTTCTCTGTGACAAGAGATCTCATCCATATAAGTTGTCCTCATCATATAATTCCCATGTTGCATCAACATCACAACAACCTAGCAATAAGTCTTTTAGAACAGGGGTCCCCAACTGTTATCTTCAACATATAAATATTCAACATATAAATATAAAGTTCTCCCCCTCCCCCACAAGGCTCTCCATAATGCCGCACCTCCCTACATTTCCTCCCTCATCTCTGTCTACCGCCCAACCCGTGCTCTCCGCTCACTCAATGACCTAACACTTATATCCTCTATTATCAGAACCTCCCCCGCTCATATACAAGACTTCTTCCGAGCTGCACCACTTCTCTGGAATGCTCTACCCCGGACAATCAGATTAACTCCCAATTTCTGCAGCTTCAAGTGCAAACTAAAAACGCATCTTATCAGACAGGCCTATCACATGCCCTAATGTAAACCCTTCCTAATGTAAACCCTGTAATTAGAATCGCCAAAGTTTAACCCTCCTCTGTCCCCACTCCCACATTACCCCACAATATATGGTGTCTTATCAGGCTAACTTTATATGTGGTGACGGTATACTGGTGACAGGTTATAAAGTTTTGTTTGTGTAATGACAGTAACCTCTATTACAAAATAGTCTGATCCCTGTATAAGCAATGCCGCCCCTGCTACCTCTTGTGTCACCCCCTCTACCTCATAGATTGTAAGCTCTTGTGAGCAGGGCCCTCAGTCCATTGTGTGAAATGACTCTCTTTGTAATGTATCTTTCTGTCTGTATTTGAACCCTACAAATTGTACAGCGCTGCGGAATAGGTTGTATATAGATAACATATATTATTATTATTATTATTATTATTATTATTATTATTATTATTATTATTATTATTACTATTAATAACATATATAAAGTTTAACAGTCATGTCTGAATTGGGCATAAGGAAAGAGACCACCTTTTTCAGATCACTTTTTGGACAAAATCAGTTTAAGGTCTTCTATAGATGTATTTAAAAATTACATTATACAACTACAATCTGAAGCAGTTAAAATATCTGAGCTAGTCGAGATATTATTTAATGTCTATAATGTTTATTCTTTGAGTTACGGATATAATATCTAAATGGAGGGTCACAAAAGAAACAATACCTTCTGATAAATCTTAAGGAAAATCCAAAAGAAATTAGGAGCATGAACATTCATATTAATATTTCCATTAGAGTTTTTAATATTCTTCTCACATCTCTAATAGACTTAAGTTAGAAATATTGCAAAACCTATTTACATCAATAATTAATTAAATTAAAGCCAACGTGGTTCTACATGTTGTAATTTATTCAGGGTATATTGAAAGTAATAACACGTAAATTACAGTATTTATTGGGGGTTGTGATCAGAGACAGAAGCTGAAAGCTATATTCTTCATGCTGTGTGCATGTTCAGCTCCCATTTATTTGTATAGAAGTTTAACTCTCAAAATGGTCACACTGTTATCACGATTGGGCAAAATGTGCATATCTATATGGCACGCACTGGTCACATCACACCCGGGACTTGATTCCTGAGGGGATTCGGGGAAAATCAAATGAACCACAATTCCTAATGTCTACAGGAAATAGTATATCTGTAACTGACACTTTATAAAAATAAAATCTAAAGCTAAAAAAAAATATATATATATTTTGTTACATTGATGCTGTAAAATCATTGTAGACCACATGTGAACTTAGGTGAGCAGAATCTATCATATGTGTTTACTTATTGTGTATTATGTGCCAGGAAAATGCTTACACTTTACTTACTGTTCAAATTTGAAAATTATGGAAAAAAAAAATAATAAGAGATAAATCTAGACAGGATGGCAGTGAGACAATCGCCAACTTTTTGTACCCATTCAGCTAAAGAGATTCTACAAAATTATTTAATACTGATATTCTACTGCCATAAACTGAAACAGTTAAAATAGTGGAGCTAGTGATGATATTATGTGATAATATTCTTTGGTTTTTCATTGTGTTACTGATACAATATCTAAGAGGAGGGTTAAAAAAGTAATAATACCTTCTGGTAAATCTTAAGAAAAATTCGAAAGAAAATACAAACAAGAACATTCATATTAATATTTCCATTAGTGTTTTTAATATTCTTCTCGCATCGCTAATAGACTTAAATTGGAAATATTATAAAATGTATTTGCATTAATAATTAATAAAAGTACAGTAAACGTAATATAAAATGGTTCTTCATGTTGTAATTTATTTAGGACATATTAAAAGTAAGAACATTGATATATTACAGTTTTTATTGGGGATTGTAATAATTTATTCATATTATTGTGTCTATTACACATTCACCATGTGATAGGAAAATACTAGAGATGAGCAAACAGTAAAATATTCGATATTCGATATTCATTTCGAATAGCCCCTCAATATTCGACTATTCGAACAAATATCGAACCCCATTATAGTCTATGGGGAAAAATGCTCGTTTCAGGGGATCCCATTCTTCGACTCAGGAGAGTCACCAAGTCCACTATGACACCCCAGGAAATGATGCCAACACCATGGAATGCAACTGGGACAGCAGGGAAAGCATGTCTGGGGGCATCTAATATGCCCAAGTACCTGTATTACGTTGGGATCCCTGTCAGCTTGCGATATGCGGGAGCTGACTTTTCCCCATAGGAATGCATTGACCAGCGTTGATTGACCGAATGCCATACAGAGTACAGCATTCGGCCAATCAACACTGGTTCTGCTGTAGGCTCGTCTGTGAGGAGTCGGAGTCAAAGATCGGACCAGAATGGAAACTGCTGTGGACTGATCTTAGACACCGCCTCCTCCGGCAGAACCAGCGTTGATTGGCCGAATGCTGTACTCTGTATGGCATTCGGCCAATCAACGCATTCCTATGCCGAGATGTAGCAGTGCTGGCCGTGCGCACACCAGAGATGTGAACCCTGCTGCACGCTCAGCACTATTATACTCAGGGGTCTCCTCAGATCTCAGACAACCAGGTATACTCACCTTGCCTCACCTTTCCTGGGCATGTTAGACAGTTCTCCGGTGTTCCAGCCTTTGGTTGATGTCCTACTCCCGTGGTCAGAGTGATTGGGCCTTAGGAGAGACGTGGGGCAGGCTGACATCCTGGCACTGAGTAAAAACGTCATGAAGTTGGTGCGCCCTACATGTGGTGTGCTCATCTCTAGTTCTGGATGATACACACCTCGCATTATGCTGCAGTTGTTGAGAGTTACAAATACTTGGGTGTGCACGTTGGACTGGAGGTTTAATTGTGAGAAACTGTACAATAGGCCATTAGTCGTCTTTATTTTTTTTTTTTTTGTGACAATTAAGGCCATTCAGATGTTTAAAGGGGTTTTCTGCGCTATAAATATTGATCACCCATCCTAAAGGTTATCTACCTCAGATCAGTGGGGGTTTGATCCCAACACCCTCAACAATTATCTTAGAAGGTGATACACAGAGAATGGAGCAGGAAGCAGACAGCACTGTTCTCTATGTAGTGGCTGAACTGAGTCATTGCAACTTTGCTCCGATTGGAGTACTGATCTGCAGCAACCTGACCTGACCACAACACAGACAAAAGAGCTGTCTGCTTCCTGCTCCATTATCTGACAACAGCTAATTGATATGGGTATCGGGTGTCAGACCCCCACTGTTCTTATATCAATGGATGAGAGCAATGAACGTAGAATAACGGTAGTGTGAACCCAACCTTACTATGCATATTATTTTGGTGATGTGTGAAGTGTCTGTATTTCTATGGAGGTGCAGGACGGGGTCCATACACTTGAATGGAAGCCCAATTATGGGTCCATAAAAAACAGTGCTGTGATATCCCATATACAGGGGTCTAACTAATGAACAGCTGTAAGGTCCTGGCTTATAGGTTGTCAGCTCCTATGGTCACCTCTGTACTGTGTACTCTGTACTCTGTACTGATACATTCTGGGATAGCCCATTTAGATTGAGAGCTCCTATTGTCATCTCTACAGATGATACATTAGAGGACGGCCCATATAGATTTTGAGCTCCTATGGTCACCTCTCCAGAATATTACTGATGCATTATGGTATGGCCCATATAGCTTGTGAGCTCCTCTGGTCACCTCTCCAGGGTGTTACTGATACATTACAAGACGGCCGGCAGAACATGTTATTAATAATTTCTTCCATTAGACTTCCTCTCCCCTCAGTCCACACATGAGACAGTAGGAGGAGGCTCCAGGCGGCAGCGAGACGGCTCCAGACTCATTAAGCCGATATAATGAGTAAATAAAATGCTATAATGAGTATTGATCACTATAATGTTACGTCGGAGAATCATCAGCTCGTCCAGCTATCTTGTAATAAACCAATCTCCTATAAGATTTAGAGTCTCCATGGAATACTCTGATAGATCATTAGTGTCCCATAAATCGCCAAACAGTGATATACCACAACGAGGACTCCACCATCATAGGCAGTGTGCTGTAATATGGCTCCATACAACCTACAGAGTATACATATCTGTAACAAGGCTCTCTTAGTGTTATGGAGTTACTATTATATCCAGAAGGTAACTGACAGGACCAGGTGGAAGACGTAACTCAGCTAGCTATAACCCTATAGTGCCCCGAGACTAAGGTCACCCCGAGGTATTCACCACCAGGCAGAATGGACTTGGCTTCTTGGGTTACAACCTCAGAACAAGGTGCACTTGTAGGTGAAGGACCAGACCAGAACAAGCCAGGGTCAAACATAAGGAAGATATATAGGGTTGAGCAATCAGGATTGGAAAAGATCGGATTCTGATCGGCAATCGAGTAAATTTCACAATCGCAATTGGAATTCCGATCCCAATCGTTTCCAGCAGGATCGAGGTCGGAGTTATCTTAAGATCGGCTCAACCCTAAAAGTGACTTTTCCCATAGAGAAGCATTGATTAGGGTTGAGGATTGGGATCGGAAAAGATCGGATTCCAATCGGCAATCGAGCAAATTTCACGATTGGGATCGAGATTGGCTGGAAAATGATCGGAAATCGGATTTTAAAATCGATCTTGAAATCTCAAGATCGGCTCAACCCTAAAGATATATAGATATATCTATATATGCCTATATAGATGCAGAGGAATATCTGAAGTCCACACCACGGATGAATCCGAGAGGTCACCAATAAAGCCAAATCAGCAAGAGTGGGGAGCACCAGGAAAGCAAATGAAGCTAAGGAACCCGGAAATCAGCAACAAACAGGGGAACATTGTAAGAACACAGAGCCTAGAAAACTAATGGAATCACAGGCAGGTAGTAAGTGTCAGAGTCAGCAATGTTTGGCTCTATATCTTATACCACTGACTGTATGAACCAACCCAGCCAAAAATAGGCTAGTAGACATAGCAACTAGAGATGAGCGAACAGTAAAATATTCGATATTCGTTTCAAATAGCCCCCATTGTAGTCTATCGGGAAAAAATGCTTCGTTTCAGTGGATCCCACCATTCAACTCAGGAGAGTCACCAAGCCCACTCTGACATCCCAGGAAATGATGCCAACACCTCTGGAATGCAACTGGGACAGCAGGGGAAGCATGTCTGGGGGCATCTAATATGCCCAGTCACTGTATTATGTTGGGATCCCTGTCAGCTTGCGATATGCGTGAGCTGACTTTTTCCCATAGGAATGCATTGACCAGCGTTGATTGGCCAAACGCCATACAGAGTACAGCATTCGGCCAATCAACACTGGTTCTGCCAGATGCAGCCAAGCTGAGCGCACAGGAAAGCTGGGTGACAAAAATAACTTCCACTACAGCTTCCATAATGGTTTATCCAAGTTTTCCCTAGCTCCTGAATGGCATTGTTCCACTTATGCAGCAATATCGATTAGTGCCTACTACTATAGCTAAATAAAATGTGGGTGATAACCAGCGTGACTGCCATTCCAGCTTTCATAGTGATGTGACCCAGCTTCCCCTGGCTCCTGAGTGACATTTTCTTTACTAATGCAACAATCTAATAATTCATAGGTTGCTATAACCAAATATTCAGAATTTTGGACTCTGGGAAAGATGGGTGATAACTAGAGATGAGCAAACAGTGTTCTATGGAACACATGTTCGATCGGATATCAGGCTGTTCGATGTGTTCGATTCGAATCGAACATCACGTGGCAAACTCCAAAAAAATTTGATTCCCCTCCCACCTTCCCTGGTGCTTTTTTTGCACCAATAACAGCGCAGGGGAGGTGGGACAGGAACTACGACACCGGAGGCATCGAAAAAAAATCGGAAAAAAGTCATTGGCTGCCGAAATCAGGTGACCTCCATTTTAGACGAATAGTGGATTTCAAATCCAGGTCATATGAGAATGTGAACTTTGTGACTATGAGACAGGGATAGCTGTACAGGCAGGGATAGCTAGGGATAACCTTTATTTATGTGGGAATGTTATTAAAAATAACTTTTTGGGGCTCTATCGGGTGTGTAATTGTGATTTTTGTGAGATAAACTTTTTCCCATAGGAATGCATTGGCCAGCGCTGATTGGCCAGAGTTCATAATTCGGCCAATCAGCGCTGGCTCTGCTGGAGGAGGCAGAGTCTAAGATCGCTCCACACCAGTCTCCATTCTGGTCCGACCTTAGACTCCACCTCCTCCAGCAGAGCCAGCGCTGATTGGCTGAATTATGAACTCTGGCCAATCAGCGCTGGCCAATGCATTCTATTGGCGTGATGAAGCAGAGCTGAATGTGTGTGCTGAGCTCAACTATGCCGGTGGCATAGCCGAGAGTTCAGTGCACGGCCAGCTCTGCTATTCCGGAGATTGAGCAGAGTTGGCCGTGCGCTCCGGTGGTGTAGCAGAGCCGAGGGTGCAGAAGGATTCAAGTGCACACTCGGTCTCTATGTAGCAGAGCCAAGGGTGCAGAAGGATTCAAGTGCATCCTCGGCTCTGATGTAGCAGAGCCGAGGGTGCAGAAGGGTTCAAGTGCACACTCGGCTCTGATATAGCAGAGCCGAGTGTGCACAAGGGTTCAAGCGCACACTCCATCCGGAGATGTAGCCGTGCTGATGCTGTCAACACTGCTACATCTCAGATCGGACCACAATGCAGACTTCTGTGGAGTCCACAGCAGTCTCCATTGTGTTCCGATATCAGATGTAGCAGTGTTGACAGCATCAGCACGGCTACATCTCCGGATGGACGGAGTGTGCGCTTGAACCCTTGTGCACCCTCGGCTCTGCTACATCAGAGCCGAGGGTGCACTTGAACCCTTCTCCACCCTTGGCATAGCAGAGCTGGCCGTGCACTGAACTCCACCGGCTACTCCACCGGCGTAGTTGAGCTAAACACACACATTCAGCACTGCTTCATCACGCCAATAGAATGCATTGGCCAGCGCTGATTGGCCAGCTTACAGAATTCGGCCAATCAACGCTGGCTCTGTCGGAGGAGGCAGAGTCTAAGGTCGGACCTGAATGGAGACTGGTGTGGAGCGATCTTAGACTCCGCCTCCTCCGGCAGAGCCAGCGCTGATTGGCCAAATTCTGTAAACTGGCCAATCAGCGCTGGCCAATGCATTCCTATTGGAAAAAGTTAGCTTGCGAAAATCGCAAGCTGACAGGGATTTCCATGTAATAAAGTGACTTATATGCCCCCAGACATGCTTCCCCTGCTGTCCCAGTGTCATTCCAGAGGTGTTGGCATCATTTCCTGGGGTGTCATAGTGGACTTGGTGACCCTCCAGACACGGATTTGGGTTTCCCCCTTAACGAGTATCTGTTCCCCATAGACTATAATGGGGTTCGAAACCCATTCGAACACTCGAACAGTGAGCGGCTGTTCGAATCGGATTTCGAACTTCGAACATTTTGGTGTTCGCTCATCTCTAGTGATAACCAATTGACTGCCATTCTAACTTACATAAGGGTGTGACCCAGCTTTCCCTAGCTCCTGAGTGGCATTTTCTCTACTTATTCAGTAATATGACAATTCACCGGCTGATATAACCAGATATAAAAAGATTCAACATTTTGGACTCTAGGAAAGCTGGGTGATAACCAACCCGACTACTACTCCAGGCTACATAGTGGTGTTACTCAGCTTTCTATGGCTCCTGAGTGGCATTTGTCTAATCATTAGTCCATGTTTGCTAAATAAATTTTGTTTTCTAGAATCTGGTAAAGTTGGGTGACCATCCTGTAACAATAGCTTGGCACCCAGCTTGCCATATGCACGAGCTGACTTTTTCCCATAGGAATGCATTGAACAGCGTTGATTGGCCGAATGCCATACAGAGTACAGCATTCGGCCAATCATCGCTGGTTCTGACGGAGGAGGCGGAGTCTAAGATTGGTCCACAGCAGTCTCCATTGTGGTCCGATCTTAGACTACGCCTACTCACAGACGAGCCTCCGGCAGAACCAGCGTTGATAACTAAACCCCTTCCTTACATCCACTGTACTGTGTCTCTGTGAAAATAAAAAAGTTATGGGGTTTGGAAGGCGGGGGTCAAAACTAAACATCAAAAATTAAAAAAATGCTGCAGGTGGGAAGGGGTTAAAGAGAACGAATCACCAGAAAGTGACCCATTAAGTCAAGCATTTATGTTACTACTAGAATATATGTTTTAAAGAATATTTGGATTTTTTTTTTTTTTTTTTTCAATGTATTTTTATAAAAATATTATCTCCTGCAAATGTACTTCTGGCCATCAGGTCTAATAATAGTCTGACACCTAGCAATTCAATTCGGGTTTTCTGTCCCCTCATTTATATAGCAGATAGAATAACAATAGAAGATAACACCACTGAGCCATCAATAGTGACAATAGGGGATGTCACAACTAGTCTGGCCTTGGGGCTAACCTATAGGATCTAGATCTGCCTTATTAACTACTAGCTATAACCCGCAACTTCGTCAGCGGCCCCCTGATGCCTACGCAAACCACCTGCAGCACGGCCCATGGGCCCCAACGCTCCTCTACTTGTGGCCAGAGCGGGCCTGCCCCCAGGATCTTGTCCCCCCCCTCATCTCTGCCCCAGTATCTTGTCCCCCCCCTCATCTCTGCCCCAGTATCTTGTCCCCCCCCATCTCTGCCCCAGTATCTTGTCCCCCCTATCTCTGCCCCCAGTATCTTGTCCCCCCCCTCATCTCTGCCCCAGTATCTTGTCCCCCCTATCTCTGCCCCCAGTATCTTGTCCCCCCATCTCTGCCCCAGTATATTGTCGCCCCTATCTCTGCCCCCAGATTCATGTCCCCTCCATCTCTGCCCCCAGATTCATGTCCCCACATCTCTGCCCCCAGATTCATGTCCCCACATCTCTGCCCCCAGATTCATGTCCCCACATCTCTGCCCCGAGATTCATGTCCAAACATCTCTGCCCCGAGATTCATGTCCCCCCTCCATCTCTGCCCCCAGATTTATGTCCCCTCTATCTCTGCCCCCAGATTCCTGTCCCCCCATCTCTGCCCCCAGATCCATGTCCCCTCCACTCTGCCCCCAGTATCTTGTCCCCCCATCTCTTCCCCCAGTATCTTGTCCCCCCCATCTCTGTCCCCAGATTCATGTCCCCACATCTGTTCCCCCAGATTCATGCCCCCTCCATCTCTGCTCCCAGATTCATGTCCCCTCCATCTCTGCCCCCAGATTCATGTCCCCTCCATCTCTGCCCCCAGATTCATGTCACCTCCATCTCTGCCCCCAGATTCATGTCCCCTCCATCTCTGCCCCCAGATTCATGTCCCCTCCATCTCTGCTCCCAGATTCATGTCCCTCCATCTCTGCCCCCAGATTCCTGTCCCCCATCTCTGCCCCCAGATTCATGTCCCCTCCACTCTGCCCCCAGTATCTTGTCCCCCCATCTCTGCCCCCAGATTCATGTCCTCCCCATCTCTGCCCCCAGTATCTTGTCCCCCCATCTCTGCCCCCAGTTTCTTGTCCCCCCATCTCTGCCCCCAGATTCATGTCCCCACATCTCTGCCCCCAGATTCCTGTCCCCCCATCTCTGCCCCCAGATTCATGTCCCCTCCACTCTGCCCCCAGTATCTTGTCCCCCCATCTCTTCCCCCAGTATCTTGTCCCCCCATCTCTGCCCCCAAATTCATGTCCCCCTCCATCTCTGCCCCCAGATTCATGTCCCCTCCACTCTGCCCCCAGATTCATGTCCCCCCATCTCTACCCCAGATTCATGTCCCCCCATCTCTACCCCAGATTCATGTCCCCCCATCTCTGCCCCCAGATTCATGTCCCCCTCCATCTCTGCCCCCAGATTCATGTCCCCTCCATCTCTGCCCCCAGATTCATGTCCCCTCCATCTCTGCTCCCAGATTCATGTCCCCTCCATCTCTGCCCCCAGATTCATGTCCCTCCATCTCTGCCCCATATTCATGTCCCCTCTATCTCTGCCCCCAGATTCCTGTCCCCCCATCTCTGCCTCCAGATTCATGTCCCCTCCATCTCTGCCCCAGATTCATGTCCTCTCCATCTCTGCCCCCCAGTATCTTGTCTCCCCATCTCTGCCCCCAGATTCATGTCCCCTCCATCTCTGCCCCCAGATTCATGTCCCCTCCATCTCTGCTCCCAGATTCATGTCCCCTCCATCTCTGCTCCCAGATTCATGTCCCCTCCATCTCTGCCCCAGATTCATGTCCCTCCATCTCTGCCCCATATTCATGTCCCCTCTATCTCTGCCCCCAGATTCCTGTCCCCCCCATCTCTGCCTCCAGATTCATGTCCCCTCCATCTCTGCCCCCAGATTCATGTCCTCTCCATCTCTGCCCCCAGTATCTTGTCCCCCCATCTCTGCCCCCAGATTCATGTCCCTCCATCTCTGCCCCCAGATTCATGTCCCCTCTATCTCTGTCCCCAGATTCCTGTCCCCCCATCTCTGCCCCCAGATTCATGTCCCCTCCACTCTGCCCCCAGTATCTTGTCCCCCCATCTCTGCCCCAGATTCATGTCCCCCTCCATCTCTGCCCCCAGATTCATGTCCCCCTCCATCTCTGCCCCCAGATTCTTGTCCCCTCCACTCTGCCCCCAGATTCATGTCCCCCCATCTCTACCCCCAGATTCATGTCCCCTCTACTCTGCCCCCAGATTCATGTCCTCTCCATCTCTGCCCCCAGATTCATGTCCCCTCCATCTCTGCCCCAGATTCATGTCCCCTCCATCTCTGCCCCCAGATTCATGTCCCCTCCATCTCTGCTCCCAGATTCATGTCCCCTCCATCTCTGCCCCCAGATTCATGTCCCTCCATCTCTGCCCCATATTCATGTCCCCTCTATCTCTGCCCCCAGATTCCTGTCCCCCCCATCTCTGCCTCCAGATTCATGTCCCCTCCATCTCTGCCCCCAGATTCATGTCCTCTCCATCTCTGCCCCCCAGTATCTTGTCCCCCCATCTCTGCCCCCAGATTCATGTCCCCTCCATCTCTGCCCCCAGATTCATGTCCCCTCCACTCTGCCCCCAGTATCTTGTCCCCCCATCTCTGCCCCCAGTTTCTTGTCCCCCCATCTCTGCCCCCACTGTCTCCCCCCCCCCCAGTCTCATGTTTTCCCATCCCTGCCCCCACCCCCTACATCGTCCCCCGTGTAGTAGCTCTGACCTTTGTCTCTCTCCTCTGCTCCCTCTGCTGGCTGCCTGCACACACTTCTCGTGCTGCTCCCTGTGGCATTTATGTAGCAGAGCAGGCCCGGCGTCATAGCAACCTGACGCCGGAGTTCGCTGTGCTTCATACAGGAAACAGACAGCAGCGGGGAGAACTGAAGCTGGGGACCTGCGGACACCTCCTCCCCCCTGGGACACCCCCCCCCTTCCCCGCTGCACTGACCTGTATGTGTAGTGTGGGGTGCAGCAGCCTCCTCCGCGATGTGTGTAGGCAGCGTGGTATAGCTGCAGCTCCGGGACCCTGTGGGCTGCCGCCATCTTCCTCAATGTGTCCCTGGTGAATCGGCACGCCCACATTGAGCCCCCAACCTATGGTGCCGCAGCCCTGGCTTCATAGCCCGCCCACAGCCTGCCCTGCACCAATAGGAGGAGCGCGGACAGAGCAGCGCTGGCAGAATCTACAGCAGCTTCTACAGCCGAGCCCGGAGGGGTGTTTGGAGGGTGACGGTGGCGATTTGGGGTGAGTGACCCACATTTAAAGTAGCCTATAGCACCCTCCTGGGAAATATGTAGGTGTGTGTGAAATCTCCCCAAAATCCATTCAGCCGTTTGGCTGTGATTGAGGAACAAACATCCAAACACACAAACCCACAAACTTACAAACATAATATTAATAGGATATAACTATATCTATGTACAGTGAGTATATACCTGCAGTATGTAACTATATACCTGTGTAAGTCTGTAGGTATATATTTATGGCTGTATGTAGGAGGTAGAAGCCGTCCTGTATATTCATAGAATTTTGTTCTGTTTTATAATAAAGAAGTAGATCAGCAAATTCTCAGACCATTTAATATCATTTAGATTATATTTCTATCAAAGTAACACTAGGTGGCAGCATTGTACTGGAGGAGGATCAGCAGCAGCATCTACTATTGTGTAAGAATCTATCTATCTATCTATCTATCTATCTCCTATCTATCTATCTATCTATCTATCTATCTATCTATCTATCTATCTCCTATCTATCTATCTATCTATCTATCTATCTATCTCCTATCTATCTATCTCCTATCTATCTCCTATCTATCTCCTATCTATCTATCTATCTATCTATCTATCTATCTATCTATCTATCTCCTATCTATCTATCTATCTATCTCCTATCTATCTATCTATCTATCTATCTATCTATCTCCTATCTATCTATCTATCTATATATCTATCTATCTCCTATCTATCTATCTATCTATCTATCTATCTATCTATCACCTATCTATCTCCTATCTATCTATCTATCTATCTATCTATCTATCTATCTATCTATCTATCTATCTACTATCTATCTATCACCTATCTATCTATCTATCTATCTCCTATCTATCTATCTCCTATCTATCTATCTATCTATCTATCTATCATCTCCTATCTATCTATCTATCTATCTATCTATCTATCTATCTATCTATCTATCTATCTATCATCTCCTATCTATCTATCTATCTATCTATCTATCTATCTATCTATCTATCTATCTACTATCTATCACCTATCTATCTATCTCCTATCTATCTATCTATCTCCTATCTATCTATCTCCTATCTATCTATCTATCTATCTATCTATCTATCTATCTATCTATCTATCTATCTCCTATCTATCTATCATCTCCTATCTATCTATCTATCTATCTATCTATCTATCTATCTATCTATCTATCTCCTATCTATCTATCTCCTATCTATCTATCTCCTATCTATCTATCTCCTATCTATCTATCTATCTATCTATCTATCTATCTATCTATCTATCTATCTATCTCCTATCTATCTATCTCCTATCTATCTATCTCCTATCTATCTATCTCCTATCTATCTATCTCCTATCTATCTATCTCCTATCTATCTATCTATCTATCTATCTATCTATCTATCTATCTATCTATCTATCTTCTATCTATCTATCTATCTATCTATCTCCTATCAATCTATTTCCTATCTATCTATCTATCTATCTATCTATCTATCTCCTATCTATCTATCTATCTATCTATCTATCTATCTATCTATCTATCTATCTATATATCTAAACCTTATTTATTCTTTGTCTTCTCCTATTTCTTACCTGTCATGGTCACCATATTTGGGGCTTGGTTTTTGTCTTGTCTTGTATTTCTAAGGGCATTATTATTTACGGGGTTAATAGTGGAATCTCATCAGTCCTACAATGTTTTCTTACTTTTACTCACCTGCAAAACTTTTTGTTTTTTGAAATGATTTTGTTCCGTGTTGTCACATACAAAGAGTCTGAACTTTCCTTCTTACTGTGCGGATGGTGCCGGGTTTTTGCAGGACTTCTTGTAGTTTGCACCATTTTGGGGTGCACATGACTTCTTCATTCCATTCTTTAGAGTTCGGCAGAATGAACATAACGGGATACATTATTTGTCTCCTCTCTACTTACCATCTGTATCCAGGCTAGACAATGCTCTGCTGTGTTGAGCTCATAGAGCGCGGTCTAGATTGGATACAATTGTATCTGTGCTAAGAGCAGGACTCGCTGTGTACATGGCCACGGCCTCTGTGTGAGTCTTGGCCGTCGCTGAGCTTGGAGAAGAATAGAAGCATAAGAATAGAGACATCCATTGTGTAAGAAAGTTGAAGAACTTGGAAAATCCCTTTTGATGTTTGTGCTGAAAATCCCAAAACTATATAGTGGTTGTGTCTATACGTGCTATATATGTGACCTTGTATCAGTAATTTGTACTGGAGAATGTGAGCCAAGACCACCTGGAGAGGTAACTGTGACTTGTAAGGAGCCGCGTCTCGCCAAGTCCATCCCCCCACCCATCCAACATACCTGGGACTCGCCTCCTTATTAATCTAGTGCCCAATCACAAAGAAGGGATTTGGATAATGATCCAAAGGGCCACGCGGAGACCTGATGTGATAGAACTGGACAGTATTACAGATGCGGGGTGCGCCATGTCTGAGTGTGTTCCCCTATGAATCAGAAGGACGGGGCCTTACAAATAATCCTATTTTTTTCCTTATTTGGGGCTTATTCACATGTCCACATATCACGTGCGTGCGCCATCCGCAGTTTTCACAGACACCACTCATTTCGTTCAGTGTATTGGATGTATTGATGACGTTTTTTAACTCTTTGTTGGCTAGATGGAATATAACGGTGTGTGAGAGTCGCAGCTTTCCTGTGATGTGCGGTCTGGTTTTCCATGGGATGAGTCGCAGTTTTTATTGGCGCCATTGTTGAGGTATGTACAACATATTCATCCCTTTTAGGCCAGCGCCTCCACATGCTTCTCCGGAAAAGTGCACCGGGTCACACTGCGAACCCCACAGGGACCTTAGCGATGTTCACTTTGTATATTACAAGATAAGAAAAAACAGAAATTCTAATAACATTGTAATTTTTTATTTTGTTCACTTTGCTGAGTAATAACCAGAGCGGTTGATGTGACTTGTTGGGGTCTGACACCCGGACCCCACGCAGATCAGCAGTTGCAGGCTTGTGATTCTAGAAGCTACTAGCGGATGGGGATTATATACAGCGCCAACCCTATACAAGTAAGTCCCCTACACATCACATTATACAGGTCCGTCTGACTGGTGCGTTTTATAGCCACTTATCAGGCAGCTTAGCCATTGCCCCGTGTGTGCCCCTGTCCGTGTACTACTGCACTTTTCTGTCCTTTAACAACAACAGAGCTGTGACGGTTCGTTTTCAATATCCTTTAGTTCCCTATGTAGACGGATATGCGGGATTTGCAGCCCCTAAGAGCATTCTGTTATCGCTGGTCATTTCATCCCCTGAAGAGGGACCCCTTCCCCCCTGCCCCAATTAGCCACAACTCCACCCCTTGTAAGAAAGAGAATCCAGCGGGACTCTGCATTAGGTAAGCCTGAACCCCCTCCTTCCCAATCCCCACCTCCCTTCCCTGGTCCCAGGATCCTGCCATTGTGACTCCTTTACAGAAATGGCTGCCCAACCCCACCTGTCACCATTCCTGTATTTTGACTTCCAAATGTCTTCAGCGCCATTCCAGTTTGATCTTCTCCTCCCCTGCCACAAGTGCCGCCCCCGCCCCCCCCCACACACACACCTGATGTAGGGCCGCACCTCTAATAAGGCGAGGTGAGGCGGCAGCCATGGCAATTAGATTTTCTTTTTAACTTTTTTTTTTTCTAAAGTAGCCATGCCTCCCAACCGTCCCGATTTCTGCGGGACACTCACGATTTCGGTGTCCTGTCCCACGGTCCCAGTCAGCGGGAGGTATGGCCTGATTTCAACTGAATTCATAGGCTGTCACAGCTCAGCTCCTGCTTTACCGCTGCGCTCCTGCATTTGTAGCCGCGATGTGATGATGTCACATCGCGCCTACAACTATATGAGTAAGCGAGAGTGCGGAGAGAGCAGTGGGGGAAGGTGAGTGTGTTTTTTGAGTGTTAAATGTTAAGGTGGAACATAATATAGGGGGCCCATGAAACTGGGGGCAGATGGGGGGAGAACAGCATGACACTGGGCAGAGACAGGGGGACATGAAACTGGGGGGGACATGAAACTGGGGACAGAGATGGAGGGGGGGACATGAAACTGGGGACAGAGATGGAGGAGGGACATGAAACTGGGGACAGAGATGGGGGGACATGAAACTGGGGACAGAGATGGGGGGACATGAAACTGGGGGCAGAGATGGAGGGGGGACATGAATCTGGGGGAAGAGATGGAGGATGGACATGAAACTGGGGACAGAGATGGAGGGGGGACATGAAACTGGGGACAGAGATGGGGGGGACATGAAACTGGGGGCAGAGATGGAGGGGGACATGAAACTGGGGACAGAGATGGAGGGGGGACATGAAACTGGGGACAGAGATGGGGGGACATGAAACTGGGGGCAGAGATGGGGGGGACATGAAACTGGGGACAGAGATGGGGGGACATGAAACTGGGGGCAGAGATGGGGGGGGACATGAAACTGGGGGCAGAGATGGGGGGGACATGAAACTGGGGACAGAGATGGGGGGGACATGAAACTGGGGGAAAAGATGGGGGGGACATGAAACTGGGGGCAGAGATGGGGGGGACATGAAACTGGGGGCAGAGATGGGGGGGACATGAAACTGGGGGCAGAGATGGAGGGGGGGACATGAAACTAGGGGCAGATGAAGGGTGTATGTGAAACTGGGGGAGAGATGGAGGGGGGACATATAATTTATGGGTGACTGTAGGAGGATTATACTGTGTGGGGGCCCATGAAAAATTAATGAGAATGGGCGGAGTCAACATAAAAGTGGGAGGAGCCAAATTTGCCGCCCGCGCTGTGCGCACCGCACATTTTGACCCTCTTTCTACTCTTCAAAAGTTGGGAGGTATGAAAGTAGCCCAGGAGAGGTCCGCTTTGAAAACAAACTGGGCAGCCCCCTCTTCTGGTTGGTTTATACCTCCACATCTCAGAGAAGACGGCGTCCTCACACCTCCTGATGCGCAGATGTCTTATTGATGAAAGGATGAGCAGCAGCAAGGTAGGTAAGTAACATACTTAATAGGCCGATACCTGCTCCCCGAGCTGCTCATGGCTGCCCCCCGCCTCCCCTTTTGCTATAGGCCATGAACCAATCACCACTAGGGAGGTAAGAGAACATAATAAACATTGTTACCTCTCCGGGATCCGATGTTAATCCTAGCAGGCCTGTATGGTAATGTCCCAACGTCTTGTGGTCTGGGACATTACCATACAGGCTTGAAGTCTGCTAGGAGTAAGATCTGAATCAGAGAGGTGAGTGACAGTGTTTCTTATGTCCCCTCACCTCCCCTGAGTCTCTGATTATTATACTCGGGGTCCTTCTATCGCCTTCGCAGGTCCATTCAGTAGAGCGCAGCTGGTCTTATGACGGAAGCTTAGAGGATTCGCCATTTTTAGTGTGAAAACCAGAATTTGTCATATTTTGCATGTAAAGTAAGATTTTTTTTTTTTACTATATTTATTAGCCCCACAAGGGGACCTGAACATTGGAGCATGTACTTACCGTCATACTTACGTGTCATGGAGAGTCTTCTGGCTGCTGTAGGGTTAAGTGGGGTGACAGAAGGAGCCCCTCCCCTGAATATCATTTAACGACAGGGTAGGAAGGGGTTAACAGTATAGCATCCAATAACGGGGGGATTCCCAATTGCAAGACCCCGATGATCATCTGGTGACTGAATCCCGGA
This sequence comes from Leptodactylus fuscus, assembly GCF_031893055.1. Classification (NCBI taxonomy): domain Eukaryota; kingdom Metazoa; phylum Chordata; class Amphibia; order Anura; family Leptodactylidae; genus Leptodactylus; species Leptodactylus fuscus. Next base: position 276,657,645 of record NC_134266.1, on the reverse strand, counting down.
GCCTGTGGTGTCTCTGAGCCGGAGGAGTCTGTAGTGACAGGTGAGTATTTCTGAAACTTCTTTCCTTGCACCGATCTTGCGTTTCAGGACGTCTTATACTCCAATCACATCCAGAGCTGCGTTGACGCTGCTGCGAGTTGCCATTATGTGACTTCATGAACAGGTGAACCATTATTTCTAAATGATGTCAAAGCACTTAGGAACCAAAAAGCAGTAGAATGGTGAATGCAGCTCTGGATGTGACTGGAGTAATGGAACAGGAACAGGATCCCGACAAGGCCAGATCTGGGTGTGCAGGTTCCCTTGTGTCCCTGTGTTTGGCCCTCCTGTTGCTGCCCCCTATCTGTATGTATTAGGCGGTCCCCTCCTCGCCTTGTTCTCATTGAGGGGAGATGGAACAATTCGGCTTTTCCTTGCCTTCCATTGATCTCGTCTTGTTTTACATCCCAGTCACATCCAGAGCTGTATTCATTATTCTGCAGGGTGCATTATGGGAGCTCCGATAACAAGGAAACAAATCGAGCTATTGTGGCGGGTCATAGGACAGGGGAGATAAACTAGAGATGCCAGTAGACTGCAGCTCTGGAGGTGACTAGAGGATAAGACAAGCTACAATATAACTCAATCAATCAATATCAAGTATAGCAAAATATTTACAAGCGCATCTTATCTTATCATTGCTGTAGATCTGCTCTGTCCTGTGATAGGAAGTGAAGGTGTTGTTCAGAATTGGTGTTCTCCTTTAATTAAAGGGCCGCTCTACCATTCAATGTCTCCCGGCATGTCGCAAGGACATGAGATGATATCTTGGGTTCAGATTCTTATAGATGGTGCTGGATACTTTGTTTTCTCAGAAGTTCCAAATAGAAGATAAAAAGTAACTGTATCTCTGATATAGTTAACCCTTCCCTAGATTGGAAGACACAGGAAGCGACTGCTGATAATACAGGAAGACACCAGAGGGCGCCATTATATCAGATGTGATGGAGGTTCTCATAGTAATACCTGTCATACTGATGATATACCTGCTGGAGAGGGAGTTGGAACTAATATATACACAAGAGTAAGTCCTCATATATAGCCTAGACCTACAGCATATTATAGGAGGAAAGTCATTCATTGTATTCACACATACCTCCCAACTTTTGAAGAACCGAAAGAGGGACAAAATGCTACGTGTGGCGCTGCAAATTTAGCCCCGCCCACTTTTGTGTTGACTCCGCCCATTCTCATTAATTTTTCATGTGCCCACACACAGTATAATCCTCCTACAGTCACCCGTAAATTATATGTCCCCCCTCTATCTCTCCCCCAGTTTCATATACACCCTTCATCTGCCCCCAGTGTCATGCCGTCCTCTCCTTCATCTGCCCCCAGTTTCACGTTCCACCTCCACATTAAACTTACCTTCTCCTCCTCTCCCTCACCGCTCTCTGAGTGCCTCTCTCGCTGACACATATGCGGCTGAAGCGAGGAGCTGCCGCCGACATCACATCGCGTCGACAACTGTGCGCCAGTGAGAGAGAGATAGGCGTGCAGAGTGCAGCGGGGGAACGAGGAGACGGTAAGTTTAATGTGGAGGTGGAACGTGAAACTGGGGGCAGATGAAAGAGAGGACGGCATGACACTGGGGGCAGAGATGGAGGGACATGAATCTGAGGGCAGAGATGGGGGGGACATGAATCTGGGGGCAGAGATGGGGGGACATGAATCTGGGGGCAGAGATGGAGGGGACATGAATCTGGGGGCAGAGATGGAGGGGACATGAATCTGGGGGAAGAGATTGAGGGACATGAATCTGGGGGCAGACATGGGAGGACATGAATCTGGGGGCAGAGATGGGGGGGCATGAATCTGGAGGCAGAGATGGGGGAACATGAATCTGGGGTAGAGATGGGGGGACATGAATATGGGGGAAGAGATGGAGGGGCCATGAATCTGGGAGCAGAGATGGAGAGGACATGAATCTGGGGCAGAGATGGAGGGGACATGAATCTGGGGCAGAGATGGAGGGGACATGAATCTGGGGGCAGAGATGGAGGGACATGAATCTGGGGGCAGAGATGGAAGGGACATGAATCTGGGGGCAGAGATGGAGAGGACATGAAACTGGGGGCAGAGATGGACGGACATGAATCTGGGGGCAGAGATGGAGGGGACATGAATCTGGGGGTTAGAGATGGAGAGGACATGAAACTGGGAGCAGAAATGGAGGGACATGAATCTGGGGGCAGAGATGGAGGGGACATGAATCTGGGGACATAGATGGAGGGGACATGAATCTGGGGGCAGAGATGGAGAGGACATGAATCTGCGGGCAAAGATGGAGGGGACATGAATCTGGGGGCAGAGAGGTGGAGACATGAATCTGGGGGCAGAGATGGAGGGGACATGAATCTGGGGGCAAAGATGGAGGAGACATGAATCTGGGGGCAGAGATGGAGGAGCCATGAAACTGGGGGCAGAGATGGAGGGGACATGAATCTGGGGGCAGAGAGGTGGAGACATGAATCTGGGGGCAGAGATGGAGAGGACGGCATGACACTGGGGGCAGAGATGGAGAGGATGGCATGACACTGGAGGCAGAGATGGAGAGGACGGCATGACACTGGGGGCAGAGATGGAGAGGACGGCATTACACTGGGGGCAGAGATGGAGAGGACGGCATGACACTGAGGGCAGAGATGGAGAGGACGGCATTACACTGGGGGCAGAGATTGAGAGGACATGAATCTGGCAGCAGAGTTGGAGGGGACATGAATCTGGGAACAGAGATGGAAAGGACATGAATCTGGCGGCAGAGATGGAAGGAACATGAATCTGGGGACAGAGATGGAGGGACATGCATCTGGGGGCAGAGGTGGAGGGGACGTGAATCTGAGGGCAGAGATGGAGAGGACATGAATCTGGGAACAGAGATGGGGGGACATGAATCTGGGGGCAGAGATGGAGAGGACACGAATCTGGGGGAAGAGATGGAGGGGACATATATCTGGGGACAGAGATGGAGGGACATGAATCTGGGGGCAGAGATGGAGAGGACATGAATCTGGGGGCAGAGATGGAGGGACATGAATCTGGGGGCAGAGATGGAGGGGACGTGAATCTGAGGGCAGAGATGGAGAGGACATGAATCTGGGAACAGAGATGGGGGGACATGAATCTGGGGGCAGAGATGGAGAGGACACGAATCTGGGGGCAGAGATGGAGAGGACATGAATCTGGGGGCAGAGATGGAGGGAAATGAATCTGGGGGCAGAGATGGGGGGACATGAATCTGGGGCAGAGATGTGGAGGACGGCATAAAACTGGGAGAAGAGATGGAGAGGACATGAATCTGGGGGCAGAGATGGGGGGGACATGAATCTAGGGGCAGATGAAGGGTGTATATGAAACTGGGGGAGAGAAAAAGGGGGGACATATAATTTACGGGTGACTGTGTACTGTATACTGTGTGCGGGCACATGAAAAATTAACGAGTGGGCGGAGTCAACACAAACGTGGGCGGGGCTAAATTTGCCACCACAGATAACACAGTGATAACTCTCTATATACAGGTAATGTAGTAGAGGTCACCGGCAGTCCTATGTAACACTACAGATAACACAGTGATAACTCTCTGAGTACAGGTAATGTAATAGATGTGACCAGCAGTCCTATGTAACACCACAGATAACACAGTGATAACTCTCTATATACAGGTAATGTAGTAGATGTCACCGGCAGTCCTATGTAACACCACAGATAACACAGTGATAACTCTCTATATACAGGTAATGTAGTAGATGTCACCGGCAGTCCTATGTAACACCACAGATAACACAGTGATAACTCTCTATATACAGGTAATGTAGTAGATGTCACCGGCAGTCCTATGTAACACCACAGATAACACAGTGATAACTCTCTGAGTACAGGAAATGTAGTAGATGTCACCGGCAGTCCTATGTAACACCACAGATAACACAGTGATAACTCTCTGAGTACAGGTAATGTAGTAGATGTCACCGGCAGTCCTATGTAACACCACAGATAACACAGTAATAACTCTCTATATACAGGTGATGTAGTAGATGTCACCGGCAGTCCCATGTAACACCACAGATAACACAGTGATAACTCTCTATATACAGGTAATGTAGTAGATGTCACCGGCAGTCCTATGTAACACCACAGATAACACAGTGATATCTCTCTGAGTACAGATAATGTAGTAGATGTCACCGGCAGTCCTATGTAACACCACAGATAACACAGTGATAGCTCTCTATATACAGGTAATGTAGTAGATGTCACCGGCAGTCCTATGTAACACCACAGATAACACAGTGATAACTCTCTATATACAGGTAATGTAGTAGATGTCACCGGCAGTCCTATGTAACAGCACAGATAACACAGTGATAACTCTCTGAGTACAGGTAATGTAGTAGATGTCACCGGCAGTCCTATGTAACACCACAGATAACACAGTGATAACTCTCTATATACAGGTAATGTAGTAGATGTCACTGGCAGTCCTATGTAACACCACAGATAACACAGTGATAACTCTCTATATACAGGTAATGTAGTAGATGTCACCGGCAGTCCTATGTAACACCACAGATAACACAGTGATAACTCTCTGAGTACAGGAAATGTAGTAGATGTCACCGGCAGTCCTATGTAACACCACAGATAACACAGTGATAACTCTCTGAGTACAGGTAATGTAGTAGATGTCACCGGCAGTCCTATGTAACACCACAGATAACACAGTGATAACTCTCTATATACAGATAATGTAGTAGATGTCACCGGCAGTCCTATGTAACACCACAGATAACACAGTGATGACTCTCTATATACAGGTAATGTAGTAGATGTCACCAGCAGTCCTATGTAACACCACAGATAACACAGTGATAACTCTCTGAGTACAGGTAATGTAGTAGATGTCACCGGCAGTCCTATGTAACACCACAGATAACACAGTGATAACTCTCTGAGTACAGGTAATGTAGTAGATGTCACCGGCAGTCCTATGTAACAACACAGATAACACAGTGATAACTCCCTGAGTACAGGTAATGTAGTAGATGTCACCAGCAGTCCTATGTAACACCACAGATAACACAGTGATAGCTCTCTATATATAGGTAATGTAGTAGATTTCACCGGCAGTCCTATGTAACACCACAGATAACACAGTGATAACTCTCTATATACAGGTAATGTAGTAGATGTCACCGGCAGTCCTATGTAACACCACAGATAACACAGTGATAACTCTCTATATACAGGTAATGTAGTAGATGTCACCGGCAGTCCTATGTAACACACAGATAACACAGTGATAACTCTCTATATACAGGTAATGTAGTAGATGTCACCGACAGTCCTATGTAACACCACAGATAACACAGTGATAGCTCTCTATATATAGGTAATGTAGTAGATTTCACCGGCAGTCCTATGTAACACCACAGATAACACAGTGATAACTCTCTATATACAGGTAATGTAGTAGATGTCACCGGCAGTCCTATGTAACACCACAGATAACACAGTGATAACTCTCTATATACAGGTAATGTAGTAGATGTCACCGGCAGTCCTATGTAACAGCACAGATAACACAGTGATAACTCTCTGAGTACAGGTAATGTAGTAGATGTCACCGGCAGTCCTATGTAACACCACAGATAACACAGTGATAACTCTCTATATACAGGTAATGTAGTAGATGTCACCGGCAGTCCTATGTAACACCACAGATAACACAGTGATAACTCTCTATATACAGGTAATGTAGTAGATGTCACCGGCAGTCCTATGTAACACCACAGATAACACAGTGATAACTCTCTATATACAGGTAATGTAGTAGATGTCACCGGCAGTCCTATGTAACACCACAGATAACACAGTGATATCTCTCTATATACAGGTAATGTAGTAGATGTCACCGGCAGTCCTATGTAACACCACAGATAACACAGTGATAACTCTCTGAGTACAGGTAATGTAGTAGATGTCACCGGCAGTCCTATGTAACACCACAGATAACACAGTGATAACTCTCTATATACAGGTAATGTAGTAGATGTCACTAGCAGTCCTATGTAACACCACAGATAACACGGTGATAACTCTCTATATACAGGTAATGTAGTAGATGTCACCGGCAGTCCTATGTAACACCACAGATAACACAGTGATATCTCTCTATATACAGGTAATGTAGTAGATGTCACCGGCAGTCCTATGTAACACCACAGATAACACAGTGATAACTCTCTGAGTACAGGTAATGTAGTAGATGTCACCGGCAGTCCTATGTAACACCACAGATAACACAGTGATAACTCTCTATATACAGGTAATGTAGTAGATATCACTAGCAGTCCTATGTAACACCACAGATAACACAGTGATAACTCTCTGAGTACAGGTAATGTAGTAGATGTCACCGGCAGTCCTATGTAACACCACAGATAACACAGTGATAACTCTCTATATACAGGTAATGTAGTAGATGTCACCGGCAGTCCTATGTAACACCACAGATAACACAGTGATAACTCTCTATATACAGGTAATGTAGAAGATGTCACTGGCAGTCCTATGTAACACCACAGATAACACAGTGATAACTCTCTATATACAGGTAATGTAGTAGATGTCACCGGCAGTCCTATGTAACACCACAGATAACACAGTGATATCTCTCTATATACAGGTAATGTAGTAGATGTCACCGGCAGTCCTATGTAACACCACAGATAACACAGTGATAACTCTCTGAGTACAGGTAATGTAGTAGATGTCACCGGCAGTCCTATGTAACACCACAGATAACACAGTGATAACTCTCTATATACAGGTAATGTAGTAGATGTCACTAGCAGTCCTATGTAACACCACAGATAACACGGTGATAACTCTCTATATACAGGTAATGTAGTAGATGTCACTAGCAGTCCTATGTAACACCACAGATAACACAGTGATAACTCTCTATATACAGGTAATGTAGTAGATGTCACCGGCAGTCCTATGTAACACCACAGATAACACAGTGATAACTCCCTGAGTACAGGTAATGTAGTAGATGTCACCGGCAGTCCTATGTAACACTACAGATAACACAGTGATAACTCCCGATTACAGGTAATGTAGTAGATGTCTCCGGCAGTCCCATGTAACACCAAAGATAACACAGTGATAACTCTCTGAGTACAGATAATGTAGTAGATGTCACCGGCAGTCCTATGTAACACCACAGATAACACAGTGATAACTCTCTATATACAGGTAATGTAGTAGATGTCACCGGCAGTCCTATGTAACACCACAGATAACACAGTGATAACTCTCTGAGTACAGGTAATGTAGTAGATGTCACCGGCAGTCCTATGTAACACCACATATAACACAGTGATAACTCTCTGAGTACAGGTAATGTAGTAGATGTCACCGGCAGTCCTATGTAACAGCACAGATAACACAGTGATAACTCTCTGAGTACAGGTAATGTAGTAGATGTCACCGGCAGTCCTATGTAACACCACAGATAACACAGTGATAACTCTCTATATACAGGTAATGTAGTAGATGTCACCGACAGTCCTATGTAACACCACAGATAACACAGTGATAGCTCTCTATATATAGGTAATGTAGTAGATTTCACCGGCAGTCCTATGTAACACCACAGATAACACAGTGATAACTCTCTATATACAGGTAATGTAGTAGATGTCACCGGCAGTCCTATGTAACACCATAGATAACACAGTGATAACTCTCTGAGTACAGGTAATGTAGTAGATGTCACCGGCAGTCCTATGTAACACCACAGATAACACAGTGATAACTCTCTATATACAGGTAATGTAGTAGATGTCACCGGCAGTCCTATGTAACACCACAGATAACACAGTGATAACTCCCTGAGTACAGGTAATGTAGTAGATGTCACCGGCAGTCCTATGTAACACTACAGATAACACAGTGATAACTCCCGATTACAGGTAATGTAGTAGATGTCTCCGGCAGTCCCATGTAACACCAAAGATAACACAGTGATAACTCTCTATATATACAGGTAATGTAGTAGATGTCACCGGCAGTCCTATGTAACACCACAGATAACACAGTGATTACTCTCTGAGTACAGGTAATGTAATAGATGTCACCGGCAGTCCTATGTAACACCAAAGATAACACAGTGATAACTCTCTATATACAGGTAATGTAGTAGATATCACCGGCAGTCCTATGTAACACCAAAGATAACACAGTGATAACTCTCTGAGTACAGATAATGTAGTAGATGTCACCGGCAGTCCTATGTAACACCACAGATAACACAGTGATAACTCTCTATATACAGGTAATGTAGTAGATGTCACCGGCAGTCCTATGTAACACCACAGATAACACAGTGATAACTCTCTATATACAGGTAATGTAGTAGATATCACCGGCAGTCCTATGTAACACTACAGATAACACAGTGATGACTCTCTATATACAGGTTATGTAGTAGATGTCACCGGCAGTCCTATGTAACACCACAGATAACACAGTGATTACTCTCTATATACAGGTTATGTAGTAGATGTCACCGGCAGTCCTATGTAACGCCACAGATAACACAGTGATAACTCTCTATATACAGGTAATGTAGAAGATGTCACTGGCAGTCCTATGTAACACCACAGATAACACAGTGATAACTCTCTATATACAGGTAATGTTGTAGATGTCACCGGCAGTCCTATGTAACACCACAGATAACACAGTGATAACTCTCTGAGTACAGGTAATGTAATAGATGTGACCAGCAGTCCTATGTAACACCACAGATAACACAGTGATAACTCTCTATATACAGGTAATGTAGTAGATGTCACCAGCAGTCCTATGTAACACCACAGATAACACAGTGATAACTCTCTATATACAGGTAATGTAGTAGACGTCACCGGCAGTCCTATGTAACACCACAGATAACACAGTGATAACTCTCTGAGTACAGTTAATGTAGTAGATGTCACCGGCAGTCCTATGTAACACCACAGATAACACAGTGATAACTCTCTGAGTACAGGTAATGTAGTAGATGTCACCGGCAGTCCTATGTAACACCACAGATAACAAAGTGATAACTCTCTATACACAGGTAATGTAGTAGATGTCACCGGCAGTCCTATGTAACACCACAGATAACACAGTGATAACTCTCTATATACAGGTAATGTAGTAGATGTCACCGGCAGTCCTATGTAACACCACAGATAACACAGTGATAACTCTCTATATACAGGTAATGTAGTAGATATCACCGGCAGTCCTATGTAACACTACAGATAACACAGTGATGACTCTCTATATACAGGTTATGTAGTAGATGTCACCGGCAGTCCTATGTAACACCACAGATAACACAGTGATTACTCTCTATATACAGGTTATGTAGTAGATGTCACCGGCAGTCCTATGTAACGCCACAGATAACACAGTGATAACTCTCTATATACAGGTAATGTAGAAGATGTCACTGGCAGTCCTATGTAACACCACAGATAACACAGTGATAACTCTCTATATACAGGTAATGTTGTAGATGTCACCGGCAGTCCTATGTAACACCACAGATAACACAGTGATAACTCTCTGAGTACAGGTAATGTAATAGATGTGACCAGCAGTCCTATGTAACACCACAGATAACACAGTGATAACTCTCTATATACAGGTAATGTAGTAGATGTCACCAGCAGTCCTATGTAACACCACAGATAACACAGTGATAACTCTCTATATACAGGTAATGTAGTAGACGTCACCGGCAGTCCTATGTAACACCACAGATAACACAGTGATAACTCTCTGAGTACAGTTAATGTAGTAGATGTCACCGGCAGTCCTATGTAACACCACAGATAACACAGTGATAACTCTCTGAGTACAGGTAATGTAGTAGATGTCACCGGCAGTCCTATGTAACACCACAGATAACAAAGTGATAACTCTCTATACACAGGTAATGTAGTAGATGTCACCGGCAGTCCTATGTAACACCACAGATAACATAGTGATAACTCTCTATACACAGGTAATGTAGTAGATGTCACCGGCAGTCCTATGTAACACCACAGATAACACAGTGATAACTCTCTATGTACAGGTAATGTAGTAGATATCACCGTCAGTCCTATGTAACACCACAGATAACACAGTGATAACTCTCTATATACAGGTAATGTAGTAGATGTCACCGGCAGTCCTATGTAACACACAGATAACACAGTGATAACTCTCTGAGTACAGGAAATGTAGTAGATGTCACCGGCAGTCCTATGTAACACCACAGATAACACAGTGATAACTCTCTGAGTACAGGTAATGTAGTAGATGTCACCGGCAGTCCTATGTAACACCACAGATAACACAGTGATAACTCTCTATATACAGATAATGTAGTAGATGTCACCGGCAGTCCTATGTAACACCACAGATAACACAGTGATAACTCTCTATATACAGGTAATGTAGTAGATGTCACCGGCAGTCCTATGTAACACCACAGATAACACAGTGATAACTCTCTATATACAGATAATGTAGTAGATGTCACCGGCAGTCCTATGTAACACCACAGATAACACAGTGATAACTCTCTATATACAGGTAATGTAGTAGATGTCACCGGCAGTCCTATGTAACACCACAGATAACACAGTGATAACTCTCTATGTACAGGTAATGTAGTAGATATCACCGTCAGTCCTATGTAACACCACAGATAACACAGTGATAACTCTCTATATACAGGTAATGTAGTAGATGTCACCGGCAGTCCTATGTAACACCACAGATAACACAGTGATAACTCTCTATATACAGATAATGTAGTAGATGTCACCGGCAGTCCTATGTAACACCACAGATAACACAGTGATAACTCTCTATATACAGGTAATGTAGTAGATGTCACCGGCAGTCCTATGTAACACCACAGATAACACAGTGATAACTCTCTGAGTACAGTTAATGTAGTAGATGTCACCGGCAGTCCTATGTAACACCACAGATAACACAGTGATAACTCTCTGAGTACAGGTAATGTAGTAGATGTCACCGGCAGTCCTATGTAACACCACAGATAACATAGTGATAACTCTCTATACACAGGTAATGTAGTAGATGTCACCGGCAGTCCTATGTAACACCACAGATAACATAGTGATAACTCTCTATATACAGGTAATGTAGTAGATGTCACTGGCAGTCCTATATAACACCACAGATAACACAGTGATAACTCTCTATATACAGGTAATGTAGTAGATGTCACCAGCAGTCCTATGTAACACCACAGATAACACAGTGATAACTCTCTATATACAGGTAATGTAGTAGATATCACCGGCAGTCCTATGTAACACCACAGATAACACAGTGATAACTCTCTATATACAGGTAATGTAGTAGATGTCACCGGCAGTCCTATGTAACACCACAGATAACACAGTGATAACTCTCTGAGTACAGGAAATGTAGTAGATGTCACCGGCAGTCCTATGTAACACCACAGATAACACAGTGATAACTCTCTGAGTACAGGTAATGTAGTAGATGTCACCGGCAGTCCTATGTAACACCACAGATAACACAGTGATAACTCTCTATATACAGATAATGTAGTAGATGTCACCGGCAGTCCTATGTAACACCACAGATAACACATTGATAACTCTCTATATACAGGTAATGTAATAGATATCACCGGCAGTCCTATGTAACACTACAGATAACACAGTGATGACTCTCTATATACAGGTAATGTAGTAGATGTCACCAGCAGTCCTATGTAACACCACAGATAACACAGTGATAACTCTCTGAGTACAGGTAATGTAGTAGATGTCACCGGCAGTCCTATGTAACACCACAGATAACACAGTGATAACTCTCTGAGTACAGGTAATGTAGTAGATGTCACCGGCAGTCCTATGTAACAACACAGATAACACAGTGATAACTCCCTGAGTACAGGTAATGTAGTAGATGTCACCGGCAGTCCTATGTAACACCACAGATAACACAGTGATAGCTCTCTATATATAGGTAATGTAGTAGATTTCACCGGCAGTCCTATGTAACACCACAGATAACACAGTGATAAATCTCTATATACAGGTAATGTAGTAGATGTCACCGGCAGTCCTATGTAAAACCACAGATAACACAGTGATAACTCTCTGAGTACAGGTAATGTAGTAGATGTCACCGGCAGTCCTATGTAACACCATAGATAACACAGTGATAACTCTCTATATACAGGTAATGTAGTAGATGTCACCGGCAGTCCTATGTAACACCACAGATAACACAGTGATAGCTCTCTATATATAGGTAATGTAGTAGATTTCACCGGCAGTCCTATGTAACACCACAGATAACACAGTGATAACTCTCTATATACAGGTAATGTAGTAGATGTCACCGGCAGTCCTATGTAACACCACAGATAACACAGTGATAAATCTCTATATACAGGTAATGTAGTAGATGTCACCGGCAGTCCTATGTAAAACCACAGATAACACAGTGATAACTCTCTGAGTACAGGTAATGTAGTAGATGTCACCGGCAGTCCTATGTAACACCACAGATAACACAGTGATAACTCGCTATACACAGGTAATGTAGTAGATGTCACCGGCAGTCCTATGTAACACCACAGATAACACAGTGATAACTCTCTATATACAGGTAATGTAGTAGATGTCACCAGCAGTCCTATGTAACACCACAGATAACACAGTGATAACTCTCTATATACAGGTAATGTAGTAGATGTCACCGGCAGTCCTATGTAACACCACAGATAACACAGTGATAACTCTCTATACACAGGTAATGTAGTAGATGTCACCGGCAGTCCTATGTAACACCACAGATAACACAGTGATAACTCTCTATATACAGGTAATGTAGTAGATGTCACCAGCAGTCCTATGTAACACCACAGATAACACAGTGATAACTCTCTATATACAGGTAATGTAGTAGATATCACCGGCAGTCCTATGTAACACCACAGATAACACAGTGATAACTCTCTATATACAGGTAATGTAGTAGATGTCACCGGCAGTCCTATGTAACACCACAGATAACACAGTGATAACTCTCTGAGTACAGGAAATGTAGTAGATGTCACCGGCAGTCCTATGTAACACCACAGATAACACAGTGATAACTCTCTGAGTACAGGTAATGTAGTAGATGTCACCGGCAGTCCTATGTAACACCACAGATAACACAGTGATAACTCTCTGAGTACAGGTAATGTAGTAGATGTCACCGGCAGTCCTATGTAACAACACAGATAACACAGTGATAACTCCCTGAGTACAGGTAATGTAGTAGATGTCACCGGCAGTCCTATGTAACACCACAGATAACACAGTGATAGCTCTCTATATATAGGTAATGTAGTAGATGTCACCGGCAGTCCTATGTAAAACCACAGATAACACAGTGATAACTCTCTGAGTACAGGTAATGTAGTAGATGTCACCGGCAGTCCTATGTAACACCACAGATAACATAGTGATAACTCTCTATACACAGGTAATGTAGTAGATGTCACCGGCAGTCCTATGTAACACCACAGATAACACAGTGATAACTCTCTATATACAGGTAATGTAGTAGATGTCACCAGCAGTCCTATGTAACACCACAGATAACACAGTGATAACTCTCTATATACAGGTAATGTAGTAGATATCACCGGCAGTCCTATGTAACACCACAGATAACACAGTGATAACTCTCTATATACAGGTAATGTAGTAGATGTCACCGGCAGTCCTATGTAACACCACAGATAACACAGTGATAACTCTCTGAGTACAGGAAATGTAGTAGATGTCACCGGCAGTCCTATGTAACACCACAGATAACACAGTGATAACTCTCTGAGTACAGGTAATGTAGTAGATGTCACCGGCAGTCCTATGTAAAACCACAGATAACACAGTGATAACTCTCTGAGTACAGGTAATGTAGTAGATGTCACCGGCAGTCCTATGTAACACCACAGATAACACAGTGATAACTCTCTATATACAGATAATGTAGTAGATGTCACCGTCAGTCCTATGTAACACCACAGATAACACATTGATAACTCTCTATATACAGGTAATGTAATAGATATCACCGGCAGTCCTATGTAACACTACAGATAACACAGTGATAGCTCTCTATATACAGGTAATGTAGTAGATGTCTCCGGCAGTCCTATGTAAAACCACAGATAACACAGTGATAACTCTCTGAGTACAGGTAATGTAGTAGATGTCACCGGCAGTCCTATGTAAAACCACAGATAACACAGTGATAACTCTCTGAGTACAGGTAATGTAGTAGATGTCACCGGCAGTCCTATGTAACAACACAGATAACACAGTGATAACTCCCTGAGTACAGGTAATGTAGTAGATGTCACCGGCAGTCCTATGTAACACCACAGATAACACAGTGATAAATCTCTATATACAGGTAATGTAGTAGATGTCACCGGCAGTCCTATGTAAAACCACAGATAACACAGTGATAACTCTCTGAGTACAGGTAATGTAGTAGATGTCACCGGCAGTCCTATGTAACACCACAGATAACACAGTGATAACTCTCTGAGTACAGGTAATGTAGTAGATGTCACCGGCAGTCCTATGTAACACCACAGATAACACAGTTATACCTCTCTATATACAGGTAATGTAGTAGATATCACCGGCAGTCCTATGTAACACCACAGATAACACAGTGATAACTCTCTATATACAGGTAATGTAGTAGATATCACTGGCAGTCCTATGTAACACCACAGATAACACAGTGATAACTCTCTATATACAGGTAATGTAGTAGATGTCACCGGCAGTCCTATGTAACACCACAGATAACACAGAGATAACTCTCTCTATACACAGGTAATTTAGTAGATGTCACCGGCAGTCCTATGTAACACCACAGATAACACAGAGATAACTCTCTATACACAGGTAATGTAGTAGATGTCACCGGCAGTCCTATGTAACACCACAGATAACACAGTGATAACTCTCTATACAAAGGTAATGTAGTAGATGTCACCGGCAGTCCTATGTAACAGCACAGATAACACAGTGATAACTCTCTATATACAGGTAATGTAGTAGATGTCACCGGCAGTCCTATGTAACACCACAGATAACACAGTGATAACTCTCTGAGTACAGGTAATGTAGTAGATGTCACCGGCAGTCCTATGTAACACCACAGATAACACAGTGATAACTCCCTGAGTACAGGTAATATAGTAGATGTCACCGGCAGTCCTATGTAACACCACAGATAACACAGTGATAACTCTCTGAGTACAGGTAATGTAGTAGATGTCACCGGCAGTCCTATGTAACACCACAGATAACACAGTGATAACTCTCTATATATACAGGTAATGTAGTAGATGTCACCGGCAGTCCTATGTAACACCACAGATAACACAGTGATTACTCTCTGAGTACAGGTAATGTAATAGATGTCACCGGCAGTCCTATGTAACACCAAAGATAACACAGTGATAACTCTCTATATACAGGTAATGTAGTAGATATCACCGGCAGTCCTATGTAACACCAAAGATAACACAGTGATAACTCTCTGAGTACAGATAATGTAGTAGATGTCACCGGCAGTCCTATGTAACACCACAGATAACACAGTGATAACTCTCTGAGTACAGGTAATGTAGTAGATGTCACCGGCAGTCCTAAGTAACACCACAGATAACACAGTGATAACTTTCTATATACAGGTAATGTAGTAGATGTCACCAGCAGTCCTATGTAACACCACAGATAACACAGTGATAACTCTCTATATACAGGTAATGTAGCAGATGTCACCGGCAGTCCTATGTAACACCACAGATAACACAGTGATAACTCTCTATATACAGGTAATGTAGTAGATATCACCGGCAGTCCTATGTAACACTACAGATAACACAGTGATGACTCTCTATATACAGGTTATGTAGTAGATGTCACCGGCAGTCCTATGTAACACCACAGATAACACAGTGATTACTCTCTATATACAGGTTATGTAGTAGATGTCACCGGCAGTCCTATGTAACGCCACAGATAACACAGTGATAACTCTCTATATACAGGTTATGTAGTAGATGTCACCGGCAGTCCTATGTAACACCACAGATAACACAGTGATAACTCTCTATATACAGGTAATATAGTAGATGTCACCGGCAGTCCTATGTAACACCACAGATAACACATTGATAACTCTCTATATACAGGTAATGTAATAGATATCACCGGCAGTCCTATGTAACACTACAGATAACACAGTGATGACTCTCTATATACAGGTAATGTAGTAGATGTCACCAGCAGTCCTATGTAACACCACAGATAACACAGTGATAACTCTCTGAGTACAGGTAATGTAGTAGATGTCACCGGCAGTCCTATGTAACACCACAGATAACACAGTGATAACTCTCTGAGTACAGGTAATGTAGTAGATGTCACCGGCAGTCCTATGTAACAACACAGATAACACAGTGATAACTCCCTGAGTACAGGTAATGTAGTAGATGTCACCGGCAGTCCTATGTAACACCACAGATAACACAGTGATAGCTCTCTATATATAGGTAATGTAGTAGATTTCACCGGCAGTCCTATGTAACACCACAGATAACACAGTGATAAATCTCTATATACAGGTAATGTAGTAGATGTCACCGGCAGTCCTATGTAAAACCACAGATAACACAGTGATAACTCTCTGAGTACAGGTAATGTAGTAGATGTCACCGGCAGTCCTATGTAACACCATAGATAACACAGTGATAACTCTCTATATACAGGTAATGTAGTAGATGTCACCGGCAGTCCTATGTAACACCACAGATAACACAGTGATAGCTCTCTATATATAGGTAATGTAGTAGATTTCACCGGCAGTCCTATGTAACACCACAGATAACACAGTGATAACTCTCTATATACAGGTAATGTAGTAGATGTCACCGGCAGTCCTATGTAACACCACAGATAACACAGTGATAAATCTCTATATACAGGTAATGTAGTAGATGTCACCGGCAGTCCTATGTAAAACCACAGATAACACAGTGATAACTCTCTGAGTACAGGTAATGTAGTAGATGTCACCGGCAGTCCTATGTAACACCACAGATAACACAGTGATAACTCGCTATACACAGGTAATGTAGTAGATGTCACCGGCAGTCCTATGTAACACCACAGATAACACAGTGATAACTCTCTATATACAGGTAATGTAGTAGATGTCACCAGCAGTCCTATGTAACACCACAGATAACACAGTGATAACTCTCTATATACAGGTAATGTAGTAGATGTCACCGGCAGTCCTATGTAACACCACAGATAACACAGTGATAACTCTCTATACACAGGTAATGTAGTAGATGTCACCGGCAGTCCTATGTAACACCACAGATAACACAGTGATAACTCTCTATATACAGGTAATGTAGTAGATGTCACCAGCAGTCCTATGTAACACCACAGATAACACAGTGATAACTCTCTATATACAGGTAATGTAGTAGATATCACCGGCAGTCCTATGTAACACCACAGATAACACAGTGATAACTCTCTATATACAGGTAATGTAGTAGATGTCACCGGCAGTCCTATGTAACACCACAGATAACACAGTGATAACTCTCTGAGTACAGGAAATGTAGTAGATGTCACCGGCAGTCCTATGTAACACCACAGATAACACAGTGATAACTCTCTGAGTACAGGTAATGTAGTAGATGTCACCGGCAGTCCTATGTAACACCACAGATAACACAGTGATAACTCTCTGAGTACAGGTAATGTAGTAGATGTCACCGGCAGTCCTATGTAACAACACAGATAACACAGTGATAACTCCCTGAGTACAGGTAATGTAGTAGATGTCACCGGCAGTCCTATGTAACACCACAGATAACACAGTGATAGCTCTCTATATATAGGTAATGTAGTAGATGTCACCGGCAGTCCTATGTAAAACCACAGATAACACAGTGATAACTCTCTGAGTACAGGTAATGTAGTAGATGTCACCGGCAGTCCTATGTAACACCACAGATAACATAGTGATAACTCTCTATACACAGGTAATGTAGTAGATGTCACCGGCAGTCCTATGTAACACCACAGATAACACAGTGATAACTCTCTATATACAGGTAATGTAGTAGATGTCACCAGCAGTCCTATGTAACACCACAGATAACACAGTGATAACTCTCTATATACAGGTAATGTAGTAGATATCACCGGCAGTCCTATGTAACACCACAGATAACACAGTGATAACTCTCTATATACAGGTAATGTAGTAGATGTCACCGGCAGTCCTATGTAACACCACAGATAACACAGTGATAACTCTCTGAGTACAGGAAATGTAGTAGATGTCACCGGCAGTCCTATGTAACACCACAGATAACACAGTGATAACTCTCTGAGTACAGGTAATGTAGTAGATGTCACCGGCAGTCCTATGTAAAACCACAGATAACACAGTGATAACTCTCTGAGTACAGGTAATGTAGTAGATGTCACCGGCAGTCCTATGTAACACCACAGATAACACAGTGATAACTCTCTATATACAGATAATGTAGTAGATGTCACCGTCAGTCCTATGTAACACCACAGATAACACATTGATAACTCTCTATATACAGGTAATGTAGTAGATATCACCGGCAGTCCTATGTAACACTACAGATAACACAGTGATAGCTCTCTATATACAGGTAATGTAGTAGATGTCACCGGCAGTCCTATGTAAAACCACAGATAACACAGTGATAACTCTCTGAGTACAGGTAATGTAGTAGATGTCACCGGCAGTCCTATGTAAAACCACAGATAACACAGTGATAACTCTCTGAGTACAGGTAATGTAGTAGATGTCACCGGCAGTCCTATGTAACAACACAGATAACACAGTGATAACTCCCTGAGTACAGGTAATGTAGTAGATGTCACCGGCAGTCCTATGTAACACCACAGATAACACAGTGATAAATCTCTATATACAGGTAATGTAGTAGATGTCACCGGCAGTCCTATGTAAAACCACAGATAACACAGTGATAACTCTCTGAGTACAGGTAATGTAGTAGATGTCACCGGCAGTCCTATGTAACACCACAGATAACACAGTGATAACTCTCTGAGTACAGGTAATGTAGTAGATGTCACCGGCAGTCCTATGTAACACCACAGATAACACAGTTATACCTCTCTATATACAGGTAATGTAGTAGATATCACCGGCAGTCCTATGTAACACCACAGATAACACAGTGATAACTCTCTATATACAGGTAATGTAGTAGATATCACTGGCAGTCCTATGTAACACCACAGATAACACAGTGATAACTCTCTATACACAGATAATGTAGTAGATATCACCGGCAGTCCTATGTAACACCACAGATAACACAGTGATAACTCTCTGAGTACAGGTAATGTAGTAGATGTCACCGGCAGTCCTATGTAACACCACAGATAACACAGAGATAACTCTCTATACACAGGTAATGTAGTAGATGTCACCGGTAGTCCTATGTAACACCACAGATAACACAGTGATAACTCTCTATACAAAGGTAATGTAGTAGATGTCACCGGCAGTCCTATGTAACAGCACAGATAACACAGTGATAACTCTCTATATACAGGTAATGTAGTAGATGTCACCGGCAGTCCTATGTAACACCACAGATAACACAGTGATAACTCTCTGAGTACAGGTAATGTAGTAGATGTCACCGGCAGTCCTATGTAACACCACAGATAACACAGTGATAACTCCCTGAGTACAGGTAATATAGTAGATGTCACCGGCAGTCCTATGTAACACCACAGATAACACAGTGATAACTCTCTGAGTACAGGTAATGTAGTAGATGTCACCGGCAGTCCTATGTAACACCACAGATAACACAGTGATAACTCTCTATATATACAGGTAATGTAGTAGATGTCACCGGCAGTCCTATGTAACACCACAGATAACACAGTGATTACTCTCTGAGTACAGGTAATGTAGTAGATGTCACCGGCAGTCCTATGTAACACCACAGATAACACAGTGATAACTCTCTATATACAGGTAATGTAGTAGATGTCACCGGCAGTCCTATGTAACACCAAAGATAACACAGTGATAACTCTCTATATACAGGTAATGTAGTAGATATCACCGGCAGTCCTATGTAACACCAAAGATAACACAGTGATAACTCTCTGAGTACAGATAATGTAGTAGATGTCACCGGCAGTCCTATGTAACACCACAGATAACACAGTGATAACTCTCTGAGTACAGGTAATGTAGTAGATGTTACCGGCAGTCCTAAGTAACACCACAGATAACACAGTGATAACTTTCTATATACAGGTAATGTAGTAGATGTCACCAGCAGTCCTATGTAACACCACAGATAACACAGTGATAACTCTCTATATACAGGTAATGTAGCAGATGTCACCGGCAGTCCTATGTAACACCACAGATAACACAGTGATAACTCTCTATATACAGGTAATGTAGTAGATATCACCGGCAGTCCTATGTAACACTACAGATAACACAGTGATGACTCTCTATATACAGGTTATGTAGTAGATGTCACCGGCAGTCCTATGTAACACCACAGATAACACAGTGATTACTCTCTATATACAGGTTATGTAGTAGATGTCACCGGCAGTCCTATGTAACGCCACAGATAACACAGTGATAACTCTCTATATACAGGTTATGTAGTAGATGTCACCGGCAGTCCTATGTAACACCACAGATAACACAGTGATAACTCTCTATATACAGGTAATATAGTAGATGTCACCGGCAGTCCTATGTAACACCACAGATAACACAGTGATAACTCTCTATATACAGGTAATGTAGAAGATGTCACTGGCAGTCCTATGTAACACCACAGGTAACACAGTGATAACTCTCTATATACAGGTAATGTAGAAGATGTCACTGGCAGTCCTATGTAACACCACAGATAACACAGTGATAACTCTCTGAGTACAGGTAATGTAATAGATGTGACCAGCAGTCCTATGTAACACCACAGATAACACAGTGATAACTCTCTATATACAGGTAATGTAGTAGATATCACCGTCAGTCCTATGTAACACCACAGATAACACAGTGATAACTCTCTATATACAGGTAATGTAGTAGATGTCACCGGCAGTCCTATGTAACACCACAGATAACACAGTGATAACTCTCTGAGTACAGGAAATGTAGTAGATGTCACCGGCAGTCCTATGTAACACCACAGATAACACAGTGATAACTCTCTATATACAGATAATGTAGTAGATGTCACCGGCAGTCCTATGTAACACCACAGATAACACAGTGATAACTCTCTATATACAGGTAATGTAGTAGACGTCACCGGCAGTCCTATGTAACACCACAGATAACACAGTGATAACTCTCTGAGTACAGGTAATGTAGTAGATGTCACCGGCAGTCCTATGTAACACCACAGATAACACAGTGATAACTCTCTGAGTACAGGTAATGTAATAGATGTCACCGGCAGTCCTATGTAACACCACAGATAACACAGTGATAACTCTCTGAGTACAGGTAATGTAGTAGATGTCACCGGCAGTCCTATGTAACACCACAGATAACACAGTGATAACTCTCTATATACAGGTTATGTAGTAGATGTCACCAGCAGTCCTATGTAACACCACAGATAACACAGTGATAACTCTCTATATACAGGTAATGTAGTAGATGTCACCGTCAGTCCTATGTAACACCACAGATAACACAGTGATAACTCTCTATATACAGGTAATGTAGTAGATGTCACCGGCAGTCCTATGTAACACCACAGATAACACAGTGATAACTCTCTGAGTACAGGTAATGTGGTAGATGTCACCGGCAGTCCTATGTAACACCACAGATAACACAGTGATAACTCTCTGAGTACAGGTAATGTAGTAGATGTCACCGGCAGTCCTATGTAACACCACAGATAACACAGTGATAACTCTCTATATACAGGTAATGTAGTAGATGTCACCGGCAGTCCTATGTAACACCACAGATAACACAGTGATAACTCTCTGAGTACAGGAAATGTAGTAGATGTCACCGGCAGTCCTATGTAACACCACAGATAACACAGTGATAACTCTCTATATACAGGTAATGTAGTAGATATCACTGGCAGTCCTATGTAACACCACAGATAACACAGTGATAACTCTCTATATACAGGTAATGTAGTAGATGTCACCGGCAGTCCTATGTAACACCACAGATAACACAGTGATAACTCTCTGAGTACAGGAAATGTAGTAGATGTCACCGGCAGTCCTATGTAACACCACAGATAACACAGTGATAACTCTCTATATACAGATAATGTAGTAGATGTCACCGGCAGTCCTATGTAACACCACAGATAACACATTGATAACTCTCTATATACAGGTAATGTAATAGATATCACCGGCAGTCCTATGTAACACTACAGATAACACAGTGATGACTCTCTATATACAGGTAATGTAGTAGATGTCACCAGCAGTCCTATGTAACACCACAGATAACACAGTGATAACTCTCTGAGTACAGGTAATGTAGTAGATGTCACCGGCAGTCCTATGTAACACCACAGATAACACAGTGATAACTCTCTATACACAGGTAATGTAGTAGATGTCACCGGCAGTCCTATGTAACACCACAGATAACACAGTGATAACTCTCTATATACAGGTAATGTAGTAGATGTCACCAGCAGTCCTATGTAACACCACAGATAACACAGTGATAACTCTCTATATACAGGTAATGTAGTAGATATCACCGGCAGTCCTATGTAACACCACAGATAACACAGTGATAACTCTCTATATACAGGTAATGTAGTAGATGTCACCGGCAGTCCTATGTAACACCACAGATAACACAGTGATAACTCTCTGAGTACAGGAAATGTAGTAGATGTCACCGGCAGTCCTATGTAACACCACAGATAACACAGTGATAACTCTCTGAGTACAGGTAATGTAGTAGATGTCACCGGCAGTCCTATGTAACACCACAGATAACACAGTGATAACTCTCTGAGTACAGGTAATGTAGTAGATGTCACCGGCAGTCCTATGTAACAACACAGATAACACAGTGATAACTCCCTGAGTACAGGTAATGTAGTAGATGTCACCGGCAGTCCTATGTAACACCACAGATAACACAGTGATAGCTCTCTATATATAGGTAATGTAGTAGATGTCACCGGCAGTCCTATGTAAAACCACAGATAACACAGTGATAACTCTCTGAGTACAGGTAATGTAGTAGATGTCACCGGCAGTCCTATGTAACACCACAGATAACATAGTGATAACTCTCTATACACAGGTAATGTAGTAGATGTCACCGGCAGTCCTATGTAACACCACAGATAACACAGTGATAACTCTCTATATACAGGTAATGTAGTAGATGTCACCAGCAGTCCTATGTAACACCACAGATAACACAGTGATAACTCTCTATATACAGGTAATGTAGTAGATATCACCGGCAGTCCTATGTAACACCACAGATAACACAGTGATAACTCTCTATATACAGGTAATGTAGTAGATGTCACCGGCAGTCCTATGTAACACCACAGATAACACAGTGATAACTCTCTGAGTACAGGAAATGTAGTAGATGTCACCGGCAGTCCTATGTAACACCACAGATAACACAGTGATAACTCTCTGAGTACAGGTAATGTAGTAGATGTCACCGGCAGTCCTATGTAAAACCACAGATAACACAGTGATAACTCTCTGAGTACAGGTAATGTAGTAGATGTCACCGGCAGTCCTATGTAACACCACAGATAACACAGTGATAACTCTCTATATACAGATAATGTAGTAGATGTCACCGTCAGTCCTATGTAACACCACAGATAACACATTGATAACTCTCTATATACAGGTAATGTAATAGATATCACCGGCAGTCCTATGTAACACTACAGATAACACAGTGATAGCTCTCTATATACAGGTAATGTAGTAGATGTCACCGGCAGTCCTATGTAAAACCACAGATAACACAGTGATAACTCTCTGAGTACAGGTAATGTAGTAGATGTCACCGGCAGTCCTATGTAAAACCACAGATAACACAGTGATAACTCTCTGAGTACAGGTAATGTAGTAGATGTCACCGGCAGTCCTATGTAACAACACAGATAACACAGTGATAACTCCCTGAGTACAGGTAATGTAGTAGATGTCACCGGCAGTCCTATGTAACACCACAGATAACACAGTGATAAATCTCTATATACAGGTAATGTAGTAGATGTCACCGGCAGTCCTATGTAAAACCACAGATAACACAGTGATAACTCTCTGAGTACAGGTAATGTAGTAGATGTCACCGGCAGTCCTATGTAACACCACAGATAACACAATGATAACTCTCTGAGTACAGGTAATGTAGTAGATGTCACCGGCAGTCCTATGTAACACCACAGATAACACAGTTATACCTCTCTATATACAGGTAATGTAGTAGATATCACCGGCAGTCCTATGTAACACCACAGATAACACAGTGATAACTCTCTATATACAGGTAATGTAGTAGATATCACTGGCAGTCCTATGTAACACCACAGATAACACAGTGATAACTCTCTATATACAGGTAATGTAGTAGATGTCACCGGCAGTCCTATGTAACACCACAGATAACACAGAGATAACTCTCTCTATACACAGGTAATTTAGTAGATGTCACCGGCAGTCCTATGTAACACCACAGATAACACAGAGATAACTCTCTATACACAGGTAATGTAGTAGATGTCACCGGCAGTCCTATGTAACACCACAGATAACACAGTGATAACTCTCTATACAAAGGTAATGTAGTAGATGTCACCGGCAGTCCTATGTAACACCACAGATAACACAGTGATAACTCTCTGAGTACAGGTAATGTAGTAGATGTCACCGGCAGTCCTATGTAACACCACAGATAACACAGTGATAACTCTCTATACACAGGTAATGTAGTAGATGTCACCGGCAGTCCTATGTAACACCACAGATAACACAGTGATAACTCTCTATATACAGGTAATGTAGTAGATGTCACCAGCAGTCCTATGTAACACCACAGATAACACAGTGATAACTCTCTATATACAGGTAATGTAGTAGATATCACCGGCAGTCCTATGTAACACCACAGATAACACAGTGATAACTCTCTATATACAGGTAATGTAGTAGATGTCACCGGCAGTCCTATGTAACACCACAGATAACACAGTGATAACTCTCTGAGTACAGGAAATGTAGTAGATGTCACCGGCAGTCCTATGTAACACCACAGATAACACAGTGATAACTCTCTGAGTACAGGTAATGTAGTAGATGTCACCGGCAGTCCTATGTAACACCACAGATAACACAGTGATAACTCTCTGAGTACAGGTAATGTAGTAGATGTCACCGGCAGTCCTATGTAACAACACAGATAACACAGTGATAACTCCCTGAGTACAGGTAATGTAGTAGATGTCACCGGCAGTCCTATGTAACACCACAGATAACACAGTGATAGCTCTCTATATATAGGTAATGTAGTAGATGTCACCGGCAGTCCTATGTAAAACCACAGATAACACAGTGATAACTCTCTGAGTACAGGTAATGTAGTAGATGTCACCGGCAGTCCTATGTAACACCACAGATAACATAGTGATAACTCTCTATACACAGGTAATGTAGTAGATGTCACCGGCAGTCCTATGTAACACCACAGATAACACAGTGATAACTCTCTATATACAGGTAATGTAGTAGATGTCACCAGCAGTCCTATGTAACACCACAGATAACACAGTGATAACTCTCTATATACAGGTAATGTAGTAGATATCACCGGCAGTCCTATGTAACACCACAGATAACACAGTGATAACTCTCTATATACAGGTAATGTAGTAGATGTCACCGGCAGTCCTATGTAACACCACAGATAACACAGTGATAACTCTCTGAGTACAGGAAATGTAGTAGATGTCACCGGCAGTCCTATGTAACACCACAGATAACACAGTGATAACTCTCTGAGTACAGGTAATGTAGTAGATGTCACCGGCAGTCCTATGTAAAACCACAGATAACACAGTGATAACTCTCTGAGTACAGGTAATGTAGTAGATGTCACCGGCAGTCCTATGTAACACCACAGATAACACAGTGATAACTCTCTATATACAGATAATGTAGTAGATGTCACCGTCAGTCCTATGTAACACCACAGATAACACATTGATAACTCTCTATATACAGGTAATGTAATAGATATCACCGGCAGTCCTATGTAACACTACAGATAACACAGTGATAGCTCTCTATATACAGGTAATGTAGTAGATGTCACCGGCAGTCCTATGTAAAACCACAGATAACACAGTGATAACTCTCTGAGTACAGGTAATGTAGTAGATGTCACCGGCAGTCCTATGTAAAACCACAGATAACACAGTGATAACTCTCTGAGTACAGGTAATGTAGTAGATGTCACCGGCAGTCCTATGTAACAACACAGATAACACAGTGATAACTCCCTGAGTACAGGTAATGTAGTAGATGTCACCGGCAGTCCTATGTAACACCACAGATAACACAGTGATAAATCTCTATATACAGGTAATGTAGTAGATGTCACCGGCAGTCCTATGTAAAACCACAGATAACACAGTGATAACTCTCTGAGTACAGGTAATGTAGTAGATGTCACCGGCAGTCCTATGTAACACCACAGATAACACAGTGATAACTCTCTGAGTACAGGTAATGTAGTAGATGTCACCGGCAGTCCTATGTAACACCACAGATAACACAGTTATACCTCTCTATATACAGGTAATGTAGTAGATGTCACCGGCAGTCCTATGTAACACCACAGATAACACAGTGATAACTCTCTATATACAGGTAATGTAGTAGATATCACTGGCAGTCCTATGTAACACCACAGATAACACAGTGATAACTCTCTATATACAGGTAATGTAGTAGATGTCACCGGCAGTCCTATGTAACACCACAGATAACACAGAGATAACTCTCTCTATACACAGGTAATTTAGTAGATGTCACCGGCAGTCCTATGTAACACCACAGATAACACAGAGATAACTCTCTATACACAGGTAATGTAGTAGATGTCACCGGTAGTCCTATGTAACACCACAGATAACACAGTGATAACTCTCTATACAAAGGTAATGTAGTAGATGTCACCGGCAGTCCTATGTAACAGCACAGATAACACAGTGATAACTCTCTATATACAGGTAATGTAGTAGATGTCACCGGCAGTCCTATGTAACACCACAGATAACACAGTGATAACTCTCTGAGTACAGGTAATGTAGTAGATGTCACCGGCAGTCCTATGTAACACCACAGATAACACAGTGATAACTCTCTGAGTACAGGTAATGTAATAGATGTCACCGGCAGTCCTATGTAACACCACAGATAACACAGTGATAACTCTCTGAGTACAGGTAATGTAGTAGATGTCACCGGCAGTCCTATGTAACACCACAGATAACACAGTGATAACTCTCTATATACAGGTTATGTAGTAGATGTCACCAGCAGTCCTATGTAACACCACAGATAACACAGTGATAACTCTCTATATACAGGTAATGTAGTAGATGTCACCGTCAGTCCTATGTAACACCACAGATAACACAGTGATAACTCTCTATATACAGGTAATGTAGTAGATGTCACCGGCAGTCCTATGTAACACCACAGATAACACAGTGATAACTCTCTGAGTACAGGTAATGTGGTAGATGTCACCGGCAGTCCTATGTAACACCACAGATAACACAGTGATAACTCTCTGAGTACAGGTAATGTAGTAGATGTCACCGGCAGTCCTATGTAACACCACAGATAACACAGTGATAACTCTCTATATACAGGTAATGTAGTATATGTCACCGGCAGTCCTATGTAACACCACAGATAACACAGTGATAACTCTCTGAGTACAGGAAATGTAGTAGATGTCACCGGCAGTCCTATGTAACACCACAGATAACACAGTGATAACTCTCTATATACAGGTAATGTAGTAGATATCACTGGCAGTCCTATGTAACACCACAGATAACACAGTGATAACTCTCTATATACAGGTAATGTAGTAGATGTCACCGGCAGTCCTATGTAACACCACAGATAACACAGTGATAACTCTCTGAGTACAGGTAATGTAGTAGATGTCACCGGCAGTCCTATGTAACACCATAGATAACACAGTGATGACTCTCTATATACAGGTAATGTAGTAGATGTCACCAGCAGTCCTATGTAACACCACAGATAACACAGTGATAACTCTCTGAGTACAGGTAATGTAGTAGATGTCACCGGCAGTCCTATGTAACACCATAGATAACACAGTGATAACTCTCTATATACAGGTAATGTAGTAGATGTCACCGGCAGTCCTATGTAACACCACAGATAACACAGTGATAACTCTCTATATACAGGTAATGTAGTAGATGTCACCAGCAGTCCTATGTAACACTACAGATAACACAGTGATGACTCTCTATATACAGGTAATGTAGTAGATGTCACCAGCAGTCCTATGTAACACCACAGATAACACAGTGATAACTCTCTGAGTACAGGTAATGTAGTAGATGTCACCGGCAGTCCTATGTAACACCATAGATAACACAGTGATAACTCTCTGAGTACAGGTAATGTAGTAGATGTCACCGGCAGTCCTATGTAACACCATAGATAACACAGTGATAACTCTCTATATACAGGTAATGTAGTAGATGTCACCGGCAGTCCTATGTAACACCACAGATAACACAGTGATAACTCTCTATATACAGATAATGTAGTAGATGTCACCGGCAGTCCTATGTAACACCACAGATAACACAGTGATAAATCTCTATATACAGGTAATGTAGTAGATGTCACCGGCAGTCCTATGTAACACCACAGATAACACAGTTATACCTCTCTATATACAGGTAATGTAGTAGATATCACCGGCAGTCCTATGTAACACCACAGATAACACAGTGATAACTCTCTATACACAGGTAATGTAGTAGATGTCACCGGCAGTCCTATGTAACACCACAGATAACACAGTGATAACTGTATGAGTACAGGTAATGTAGTAGATGTCACTGGCAGTCCTATGTAACACCACAGATAACACAGTGATAACTCTATGAGTACAGGTAATGTAGTAGATGTCACCGGCAGTCCTATGTAACACCATAGATAACACAGTAATAACTCTCTATACACAGGTAATGTAGTAGATGTCACCGGCAGTCCTATGTAACACCACAGATAACACAGTGATAACTCTCTATATACAGGTAATGTAGTAGATGTCACCGGCAGTCCTATGTAACAGCACAGATAACACAGTGATAACTCTCTATATACAGGTAATGTAGTAGATGTCACCGGCAGTCCTATGTAACACTACAGATAACACAGTGATAACTCTCTATATACAGGTAATGTAGTAGATGTCACCGGTAGTCCTATGTAACACCACAGATAACACAGTGATAACTCCCTGAGTACAGGTAATGTAGTAGATGTCACCGGCAGTCCTATGTAACACCACAGATAACACAGTGATAACTCTCTATATACAGGTAATGTAGTAGATGTCACCGGCAGTCCTATGTAACACCACAGATAACACAGTGATAACTCTCTATATACAGGTAATGTAGTAGATGTCACCGGCAGTCCTATGTAACACCACAGATAACACAGTGATAACTCTCTATATACAGGTAATGTAGTAGATGTCACCGGCAGTCCTATGTAACACCATAGATAACACAGTGATAACTCTCTGAGTACAGGTAATGTAGTAGATGTCACCGGCAGTCCTATGTAACACCACAGATAACACAGTGATAACTCTCTATATACAGGTAATGTAGTAGATGTCACCGGCAGTCCTATGTAACACCACAGATAACACAGTGATAACTCTCTATATACAGGTAATGTAGTAGATGTCACCGGCAGTCCTATGTAACACCACAGATAACACAGTGATAACTCCCGATTACAGGTAATGTAGTAGATGTCTCCGGCAGTCCCATGTAACACCACAGATAACACAGTGATAACTCTCTGAGTACAGGTAATGTAATAGATGTAACCGGCAGTCCTATGTAACACCACAGATAACACAGTGATAACTCTCTACATACAGGTAATGTAGTAGATTTCACCGGCAGTCCTATGTAACAGCACAGATAACACAGTGATAACTCTCTATACACAGGTAATGTAATAGATGTCACCGGCAGTCCTATGTAACACCAAAGATAACACAGTGATAACTCTCTATATACAGGTAATGTAGTAGATATCACCGGCAGTCCTATGTAACACCAAAGATAACACAGTGATAACTCTCTGAGTACAGGTAATGTAGTAGATGTCACCGGCAGTCCTATGTAACAGCACAGATAACACAGTGATAACTCTCTGAGTACAGGTAATGTAGTAGATGTCACCGGCAGTCCTATGTAACACCACAGATAACACATTGATAACTCTCTATATACAGGTAATGTAATAGATATCACCGGCAGTCCTATGTAACACCACAGATAACACATTGATAACTTTCTATATACTGGTAATGTAGTAGATGTCACCGGCAGTCCTATGTAACACCACAGATAACACAGTGATAACTCTCTATATACAGGTAATGTAGTAGATGTCACCGGCAGTCCTATGTAACACCACAGATAACACAGCGATAACTCTCTATATACAGGTAATGTAGTAGATGTCACCGGCAGTCCTATGTAACACCACAGATAACACAGTGATAACTCTCTATATACAGGTAATGTAGTAGATGTCACCGGCAGTCCTATGTAACACCACAGATAACACAGCGATAACTCTCTATATACAGGTAATGTAGTAGATGTCACCGGCAGTCCT
Organism: Leptodactylus fuscus; assembly: GCF_031893055.1. Taxonomy (NCBI): domain Eukaryota; kingdom Metazoa; phylum Chordata; class Amphibia; order Anura; family Leptodactylidae; genus Leptodactylus; species Leptodactylus fuscus. The sequence continues at coordinate 276,626,404 of NC_134266.1, read as the reverse complement.
ATGTAACACCACAGATAACACAGTGATAACTCTCTGAGTACAGTTAATGTAGTAGATGTCACCGTCAGTCCTATGTAACAGCACAGATAACACAGTGATAACTCTCTGAGTACAAGAAAAGTAGTAGATGTCACCGGCAGTCCTATGTAACACCACAGATAACACAGTGATAACTCTCTATATATACAGGTAATGTAGTAGATGTCACCGGCAGTCCTATGTAACACCACAGATAACACAGTGATAACTTTCTATATACAGGTAATATAGTAGATGTCACCGGCAGTCCTATGTAACACCACAGATAACACAGTGATAACTCTCTATATACAGGTAATGTAGAAGATGTCACCGGCAGTCCTATGTAACACCACAGATAACACAGTGATAACTCTCTATATACAGGTAATGTAGTAGATGTCACCGGCAGTCCTATGTAACACCACAGATAACACAGTGATAACTCTCTATATACAGGTAATGTAGTAGATGTCACCGGCAGTCCTATGTAACACCACAGATAACACAGTGATAACTCTCTATATGCAGGTAATGTAGTAGATGTCACCGGCAGTCCTATGTAACACCACAGATAACACAGTGATAACTCTCTGAGTACAGGTAATGTAGTAGATGTCACCGGCAGTCCTATGTAACACCACAGATAACACAGTGATAACTCTCTGAGTACAGGTAATGTAGTAGATGTCACCGGCAGTCCTATGTAACACCACAGATAACACAGTGATAACTCTCTATATACAGGTAATGTAGTAGATGTCACCGGCAGTCCTATGTAACACCACAGATAACACAGTGATAACTCTCTGAGTACAGGTAATGTAGTAGATGTCACCGGCAGTCCTATGTAACACCACAGATAACACGGTGATAACTCTCTATATACAGGTAATGTAGTAGATGTCACCGGCAGTCCTATGTAAAACCACAGATAACACAGTGATAACTCTCTGAGTACAGGTAATGTAGTAGATGTCACCGGCAGTCCTATGTAACACCACAGATAACACAGTGATAACTCTCTATATACAGGTAATGTAGTAGATGGCACCGGCAGTCCTATGTAACACCACAGATAACACAGTTATACCTCTCTATATACAGCTAATGTAGTAGATGTCACCGGCAGTCCTATGTAAAACCACAGATAACACAGTGATAACTCTCTATATACAGGTAATGTAGTAGATGTCACCGGCAGTCCTATGTAACACCACAGATAACACAGTGATAACTCTCTATATACAGGTAATGTAGTAGATGTCACTGGCAGTCCTATGTAACACCACAGATAACACAGTGATAACTCTCTATATACAGGTAATGTAGTAGATGTCACCGGCAGTCCTATGTAACACCACAGATAACACAGTGATAACACTCTGAGTACAGGTAATGTAGTAGATGTCACCGGCAGTCCTATGTAACACCATAGATAACACAGTGATAACTCTCTATATACAGGTAATGTAGTAGATGTCACCGGCAGTCCTATGTAACACCACAGATAACACAGTTATACCTCTCTATATACAGGTAATGTAGTAGATATCACCGGCAGTCCTATGTAACACCACAGATAACATAGTGATAACTCTCTATACACAGGTAATGTAGTAGATGTCACCGGCAGTCCTATGTAACACCACAGATAACACAGTGATAACTCTCTGAGTACAGGTAATGTAGTAGATGTCACCGGCAGTCCTATGTAACACCACAGATAACACATTGATAACTCTCTATATACAGGTAATGTAATAGATATCACCGGCAGTCCTATGTAACACCACAGATAACACATTGATAACTTTCTATATACAGGTAATGTAGTAGATGTCACCGGCAGTCCTATGTAACACCACAGATAACACAGAGATAACTCTCTATACACAGGTAATGTAGTAGATGTCACCGGCAGTCCTATGTAACACCACAGATAACACAGTGATAACTCTCTATACACAGGTAATGTAGTAGATGTCACCGGCAGTCCTATGTAACAGCACAGATAACACAGTGATAACTCTCTATATACAGGTAATGTAGTAGATGTCACCGGCAGTCCTATGTAACACTACAGATAACACAGTGATAACTCTCTATACACAGGTAATGTAGTAGATGTCACCGGCAGTCCTATGTAACACCACAGATAACACAGTGATAACTCTCTATATACAGGTAATGTAGTAGATGTCACCGGCAGTCCTATGTAACACCACAGATAACACAGTGATAACTCTCTATATACAGGTAATGTAGTAGATGTCACCGGCAGTCCTATGTAACACCACAGATAACACAGTGATAACTCTCTGAGTACAGGTAATGTAGTAGATGTCACCGGCAGTCCTATGTAATACCATAGATAACACAGTGATAACTCTCTGAGTACAGGTAATGTAGTAGATGTCACCGGCAGTCCTATGTAACACACAGATAACACAGTGATAACTCTCTATATACAGTTAATGTAGTAGATATCACCGGCAGTCCTATGTAACACCACAGATAACACAGTGATAACTCTCTATACACAGATAATGTAGTAGATGTCACCGGCAGTCCTATGCAACACCACAGATAACACAGTGATAACTCTCTATATACAGGTAATGTAGTAGATGTCACCGGCAGTCCTATGTAACACCACAGATAACACAGTGATAACTCTCTATATACAGGTAATGTAGTAGATGTCACCGGCAGTCCTATGTAACACCACAGATAACACAGTGATAACTCTCTATATACAGGTAATGTAGTAGATGTCACTGGCAGTCCTATGTAACACCACAGATCACACAGAGATAACTCTCTATATACAGGTAATGTAGTAGATGTCACTGGCAGTCCTATGTAACACCACAGATAACACAGTGATAACTCTCTATATACAGGTAATGTAGTAGATGTCACCGGCAGTCCTATGTAACAGCACAGATAACACAGTGATAACTCTCTATATACAGGTAATGTAGTAGATGTCACCGCCAGTCCTATGTAACAGCACAGATAACACAGTGATATCTCTCAATATACAGGTAATGTAGTAGATGTCACCGGCAGTCCTATGTAACACCACAGATAACACAGTGATAACTCTCTGAGTACAGGTAATGTAGTAGATGTCACTGGCAGTCCTATGTAACACCACAGATAACACAGTGATAACTCTATGAGTACAGGTAATGTAGTAGATGTCACCGGCAGTCCTATGTAACACCACAGATAACACAGTGATAGCTCTCTATATATAGGTAATGTAGTAGATGTCACCGGCAGTCCTATGTAATACCATAGATAACACAGTGATAACTCTCTATATACAGGTAATGTAGTAGATGTCACCGGCAGTCCTATGTAACACCACAGATAACACAGTGATAGCTCTCTATATATAGGTAATGTAGTAGATGTCACCGGCAGTCCTATGTAATACCATAGATAACACAGTGATAACTCTCTATATACAGGTAATGTAGTAGATGTCACCGGCAGTCCTATGTAACACCACAGATAACACAGTGATAACTCTCTGAGTACAGGTAATGTAGTAGATGTCACCGTCAGTCCTATGTAACACCACAGATAACACAGTGATATCTCTCAATATACAGGTAATGTAGTAGATGTCACCGGCAGTCCTATGTAACACCAAAGATAACACAGTGATAACTCTCTATATACAGGTAATGTAGTAGATATCACCGGCAGTCCTATGTAACACCAAAGATAACACAGTGATAACTCTCTGAGTACAGATAATGTAGTAGATGGCACCGGCAGTCCTATGTAACACCACAGATAACACAGTGATAACTCTCTGAGTACAGGTAATGTAGTAGATGTCACCGGCAGTCCTATGTAACACCACAGATAACACAGTGATAACTTTCTATATACAGGTAATGTAGTAGATGTCACCGGCAGTCCTATGTAACACCACAGATAACACAGTGATAACTCTCTGAGTACAGGTAATGTAGTAGATGTCACCGGCAGTCCTATGTAACACCACAGATAACACAGTGATAACTCTCTATATACAGGTAATGTAGTGGATGTCACCGGCAGTCCTATGTAACACCACAGATAACACAGTGATAACTCTCTATATATAGGTAATGTAGTAGATGTCACCGGCAGTCCTATGTAACACCACAGATAACACAGTGATAACTTTCTATATACAGGTAATGTAGTAGATGTCACCGACAGTCCTATGTAACACCACAGATAACACAGTGATAACTCTCTATATACAGGTAATGTAGTAGATATCACCGGCAGTCCTATGTAACACCACAGATAACACAGTGATAACTCTCTATACACAGATAATGTAGTAGATGGCACCGGCAGTCCTATGTAACACCACAGATAACACAGTGATAACTCTCTATACACAGGTAATGTAGTAGATGTCACCGGCAGTCCTATGTAACACCACAGATAACACAATGATAACTCTCTGAGTACAGGTAATGTAGTAGATGTCACTGGCAGTTCTATGTAACACCACAGATAACACAGTGATAACTCTATGAGTACAGGTAATGTAGTAGATGTCACCGGCAGTCCTATGTAACAGCACAGATAACACAGTGATAACTCTCTATATACAGGTAATGTAGTAGATGTCACCGCCAGTCCTATGTAACAGCACAGATAACACAGTGATATCTCTCAATATACAGGTAATGTAGTAGATGTCACCGGCAGTCCTATGTAACACCACAGATAACACAGTGATAACTCTCTGAGTACAGGTAATGTAGTAGATGTCACTGGCAGTCCTATGTAACACCACAGATAACACAGTGATAACTCTATGAGTACAGGTTATGTAGTAGATGTCACCGGCAGTCCTATGTAACACCACAGATAACACAGTGATAGCTCTCTATATATAGGTAATGTAGTAGATGTCACCGGCAGTCCTATGTAATACCATAGATAACACAGTGATAACTCTCTGAGTACAGGTAATGTAGTAGATGTCACCAGCAGTCCTATGTAACACCACAGATAACACAGTGATAGCTCTCTATATACAGGTAATGTAGTAGATGTCACCGGCAGTCCTATGTAACACCATAGATAACACAGTAATAACTCTCTATACACAGGTAATGTAGTAGATGTCACCGGCAGTCCTATGTAACAGCACAGATAACACAGTGATAACTCTCTATATACAGGTAATGTAGTAGATGTCACCGGCAGTCCTATGTAATACCACAGATAACACAGTGATAACTCTCTATATACAGGTAATGTAGTAGATGTCACCGGCAGTCCTATGTAATACCACAGATAACACAGTGATAACTCTCTGAGTACAGGTAATGTAGTAGATGTCACCGGCAGTCCTATGTAACACCACAGATGACACAGTGATAACTCTCTGAGTACAGGTAATGTAGTAGATGTCACCGGCAGTCCTATGTAACACCACAGATAACACAGTGATAACTCTCTGAGTACAGGTAATGTAGTAGATGTCACCGGCAGTCCTATGTAACACCACAGATAACACGGTGATAACTCTCTGTATACAGGTAATGTAGTAGATGTCACCGGCAGTCCTATGTAACACCACAGATAACACGGTGATAACTCTCTGTATACAGGTAATGTAGTAGATGTCACCGGCAGTCCTATGTAACACTACAGATAACACAGTGATATCTCTCAATATACAGGTAATGTAGTAGATGTCACCGGCAGTCCTATGTAACACCAAAGATAACACAGTGATAACTCTCTGAGTACAGATAATGTAGTAGATGTCACCGGCAGTCCTATGTAACACCACAGATAACACAGTGATAACTCTCTGAGTACAGGTAATGTAGTAGATGTCACCGGCAGTCCTATGTAACACCACAGATAACACAGTGATAACTTTCTATATACAGGTAATGTAGTAGATGTCACCGGCAGTCCTATGTAACACCACAGATAACACAGTGATAACTCTCTATATACAGGTAATGTAGTAGATGTCACCGGCAGTCCTATGTAACAGCACAGATAACACAGTGATAACTCTCTATATACAGGTAATGTAGTAGATGTCACCGGCAGTCCTATGTAATACCACAGATAACACAGTGATAACTCTCTATATACAGGTAATGTAGTAGATGTCACCGGCAGTCCTATGTAACACCACAGATAACACATTGATAACTCTCTATATACAGGTAATGTAATAGATATCACCGGCAGTCCTATGTAACACCACAGATGACACAGTGATAACTCTCTGAGTACAGGTAATGTAGTAGATGTCACCGGCAGTCCTATGTAACACCACAGATAACACAGTGATAACTCTCTGAGTACAGGTAATGTAGTAGATGTCACCGGCAGTCCTATGTAACACCACAGATAACACGGTGATAACTCTCTGTATACAGGTAATGTAGTAGATGTCACCGGCAGTCCTATGTAACACCACAGATAACACAGTGATAACTCTCTATATATACAGGTAATGTAGTAGATGTCACCGGCAGTCCTATGTAACACCACAGATAACACAGTGATTACTCTCTATATACAGGTTATGTAGTAGATGTCACCGGCAGTCCTATGTAACACCACAGATAACACAGTGATAACTCTCTATATACAGGTAATGTAGTAGATGTCACCAGCAGTCCTATGTAACACCACAGATAACACAGTGATAACTCTCTATATACAGGTAATGTAGTAGATATCACCGTCAGTCCTATGTAACACCACAGATAACACAGTGATAACTCTCTATATACAGGTAATGTAGTAGATGTCACCGGCAGTCCTATGTAACACCACAGATAACACAGTGATTACTCTCTATATACAGGTTATGTAGTAGATGTCACCGGCAGTCCTATGTAACACCACAGATAACACAGTGATAACTCTCTATATACAGGTAATATAGTAGATGTCACCGGCAGTCCTATGTAACACCACAGATAACACAGTGATAACTCTCTATATACAGGTAATATAGTAGATGTCACCGGCAGTCCTATGTAACACTACAGATAACACAGTGATAACTCTCTGAGTACAGGAAATGTAGTAGATGTCACCGGCAGTCCTATGTAACACCACAGATAACATAGTGATAACTCTCTATACACAGGTAATGTAGTAGATGTCACCAGCAGTCCTATGTAACACCACAGATAACACAGTGATAACTCTCTATATACAGGTAATGTAGTAGATGTCACCGGCAGTCCTATGTAACACTACAGATAACACAGTGATAACTCTCTGAGTACAGGTAATGTAATAGATGTCACCGGCAGTCCTATGTAACACCACAGATAACACAGTGATATCTCTCTGAGTACAGGTAATGTAGTAGATGTCACCAGCAGTCCTATGTAACACCACAGATAACACAGTGATAACTCTCTATATACAGGTAATATAGTAGATGTCACCGGCAGTCCTATGTAACACTACAGATAACACAGTGATAACTCTCTGAGTACAGGTAATGTAATAGATGTCACCGGCAGTCCTATGTAACACCACAGATAACACAGTGATATCTCTCTGAGTACAGGTAATGTAGTAGATGTCACCGGCAGTCCTATATAACACCACAGATAACACAGTGATAACTCTCTATATACAGGTAATGTAGTAGATGTCACCAGCAGTCCTATGTAACACCACAGATAACACAGTGATAACTCTCTATATACAGGTAATGTAGTAGATGTCACCGGCAGTCCTATGTAACAGCACAGATAACACAGTGATAACTCTCTGAGTACAGGTAATGTAGTAGATGTCACCGGCAGTCCTATGTAACACCACAGATAACACAGTGATAACTCTATGAGTACAGGTAATGTAGTAGGTGTCACCGGCAGTCCTATGTAACACTACAGATAACACAGTGATAACTCTATGAGTACAGGAAATGTAGTAGATGTCACCGGCAGTCCTATGTAACACCACAGATAACACAGTGATAACTCTCTGAGTACAGGTAATGTAGTAGATGTCACCGGCAGTCCTATGTAATACCATAGATAACACAGTGATAACTCTCTATATACAGGTAATATAGTAGATGGCACCGGCAGTCCTATGTAACACCACAGATAACACAGTGATAACTCTCTATACACAGGTAATGTAGTAGATGTCACCGGCAGTCCTATGTAACACCACAGATAACACAGTGATAACTCTCTGAGTACAGGTAATGTAGTAGATGTCACTGGCAGTCCTATGTAACACCACAGATAACACAGTGATAACTCTATGAGTACAGGTAATGTAGTAGATGTCACCGGCAGTCCTATGTAACACCACAGATAACACAGTGATAACTCTCTGAGTACAGGTAATGTAGTAGATGTCACCGGCAGTCCTATGTAATACCATAGATAACACAGTGATAACTCTCTATATACAGGTAATATAGTAGATGTCACCGGCAGTCCTATGTAACACCACAGATAACACAGTGATAACTCTCTATATACAGGTAATGTAGTAGATGTCACCGGCAGTCCTATGTAACACCACAGATAACACAGTGATAACTCTCTATACACAGGTAATGTAGTAGATGTCACCGGCAGTCCTATGTAACACCACAGATAACACAGTGATAACTCTCTATATACAGGTAATGTAGTAGATGTCACCGGCAGTCCTATGTAACACCACAGATAACACAGTGATAACTCTCTGAGTACAGGTAATGTAGTAGATGTCACCGGCAGTCCTATGTAACAGCACAGATAACACAGTGATAACTCTCTATATACAGGTAATGTAGTAGATGTCACCGCCAGTCCTATGTAACAGCACAGATAACACAGTGATATCTCTCTATATACAGGTAATGTAGTAGATGTCACCGGCAGTCCTATGTAACACCACAGATAACACAGTGATAACTCTCTGAGTACAGGTAATGTAGTAGATGTCACTGGCAGTCCTATGTAACACCACAGATAACACAGTGATAACTCTATGAGTACAGGTAATGTAGTAGATGTCACCGGCAGTCCTATGTAACACCACAGATAACACAGTGATAGCTCTCTATATATAGGTAATGTAGTAGATGTCACCGGCAGTCCTATGTAATACCATAGATAACACAGTGATAACTCTCTGAGTACAGGTAATGTAGTAGATGTCACCAGCAGTCCTATGTAACACCACAGATAACACAGTGATAGCTCTCTATATACAGGTAATGTAGTAGATGTCACCGGCAGTCCTATGTAACACCACAGATAACACAGTGATATCTCTCTGAGTACAGGTAATGTAGTAGATGTCACCGGCAGTCCCATGTAACACCACAGATAACACAGTGATATCTCTCTGAGTACAGGTAATGTAGTAGATGTCACCGGCAGTCCTATGTAACACCACAGATAACACAGTGATAACTCTCTATATACAGGTAATGTAGTAGATGCCACCGGCAGTCCTATGTAACACCACAGATAACACGGTGATAACTCTCTGTATACAGGTAATGTAGTAGATGTCACCGGCAGTCCTATGTAACACCACAGATAACACGGTGATAACTCTCTGTATACAGGTAATGTAGTAGATGTCACCGGCAGTCCTATGTAACACTACAGATAACACAGTGATATCTCTCAATATACAGGTAATGTAGTAGATGTCACCGGCAGTCCTATGTAACACCACAGATAACACAGTGATAACTCTCTGAGTACAGGTAATGTAGTAGATGTCACCGGCAGTCCTATGTAACACCACAGATAACACAGTGATAACTTTCTATATACAGGTAATGTAGTAGATGTCACCGGCAGTCCTATGTAACACCACAGATAACACAGTGATAACTCTCTATATACAGGTAATGTAGTAGATGTCACCGGCAGTCCTATGTAACAGCACAGATAACACAGTGATAACTCTCTGAGTACAGGTAATGTAGTAGATGTCACCGGCAGTCCTATGTAACACCACAGATAACACATTGATAACTCTCTATATACAGGTAATGTAGTAGATGTCACCGGCAGTCCTATGTAACAGCACAGATAACACAGTGATAACTCTCTGAGTACAGGTAATGTAGTAGATGTCACCGGCAGTCCTATGTAACACCACAGATAACACATTGATAACTCTCTATATACAGGTAATGTAGTAGATGTCACCGGCAGTCCTATGTAACACCACAGATAACACATTGATAACTCTCTATATACAGGTAATGTAGTAGATGTCACCGGCAGTCCTATGTAACACCACAGATAACACAGTGATAACTCTCTATATACAGGTAATGTAGTAGATATCACCGGCAGTCCTATGTAACACCACAGATAACACAGTGATAACTCTCTATATACAGGTAATGTAATAGATATCACCGGCAGTCCTATGTAACACCACAGATAACACAGTGATAACTCTCTGAGTACAAGAAAAGTAGTAGATGTCACCGGCAGTCCTATGTAACACCACAGATAACACAGTGATAACTCTCTATATATATACAGGTAATGTAGTAGATGTCACCGGCAGTCCTATGTAACACCACAGATAACACAGTGATTACTCTCTATATACAGGTTATGTAGTAGATGTCACCGGCAGTCCTATGTAACACCACAGATAACACAGTGATAACTCTCTATATACAGGTAATATAGTAGATGTCACCGGCAGTCCTATGTAACACCACAGATAACACAGTGATAACTCTCTATATACAGGTAATATAGTAGATGTCACCGGCAGTCCTATGTAACACTACAGATAACACAGTGATAACTCTCTGAGTACAGGTAATGTAATAGATATCACCGGCAGTCCTATGTAACACCACAGATAACACAGTGATAACTCTCTGAGTACAGGTAATGTAGTAGATGTCACCGGCAGTCCTATGTAACACCACAGATAACATAGTGATAACTCTCTATACACAGGTAATGTAGTAGATGTCACCGGCAGTCCTATGTAACACCACAGATAACACAGTGATATCTCTCTGAGTACAGGTAATGTAGTAGATGTCACCGGCAGTCCTATGTAACACCACAGATAACACAGTGATAACTCTCTATATACAGGTAATGTAGTAGATGTCACCGGCAGTCCTATGTAACACCACAGATAACACAGTGATAACTCTCTGAGTACAGGAAATGTAGTAGATGTCACCGGCAGTCCTATGTAACACCACAGATAACACAGTGATAACTCTCTATATACAGATAATGTAGTAGATGTCACCGGCAGTCCTATGTAACACCACAGATAACACATTGCTAACTCTCTATATACAGGTAATGTAATAGATATCACCGGCAGTCCTATGTAACACTACAGATAACACAGTGATGACTCTCTATATACAGGTAATGTAGTAGATGTCACCGACAGTCCTATGTAACACCACAGATAACACAGTGATAACTCTATGAGTACAGGTAATGTAGTAGATGTCACCAGCAGTCCTATGTAACACCACAGATAACACAGTGATAGCTCTCTATATATAGGTAATGTAGTAGATTTCACCGGCAGTCCTATGTAACACCACAGATAACACAGTGATAACTCTCTATATACAGGTAATGTAGTAGATGTCACCGGCAGTCCTATGTAACACCACAGATAACACAGTGATAACTCTCTGAGTACAGGTAATGTAGTAGATGTCACCGGCAGTCCTATGTAACAACACAGATAACACAGTGATAACTCCCTGAGTACAGGTAATGTAGTAGATGTCACCGGCAGTCCTATGTAACACCACAGATAACACAGTGATAGCTCTCTATATATAGGTAATGTAGTAGATTTCACCGGCAGTCCTATGTAACACCACAGATAACACAGTGATAACTCTCTATATACAGGTAATGTAGTAGATGTCACCGGCAGTCCTATGTAACACCACATATAACACAGTGATAACTCTGTGAGTACAGGTAATGTAGTAGATGTCACCGGCAGTCCTATGTAACACCACAGATAACACAGTGATAACTCTCTGAGTACAGGTAATGTAGTAGATGTCACCGGCAGTCCTATGTAACAGCACAGATAACACAGTGATAACTCTCTGAGTACAGGTAATGTAGTAGATGTCACCGGCAGTCCTATGTAACACCACAGATAACACAGTGATAACTCTCTATATACAGGTAATGTAGTAGATGTCACCGGCAGTCCTATGTAATACCATAGATAACACAGTGATAACTCTCTATATACAGGTAATGTAGTAGATGTCACCGGCAGTCCTATGTAACACACAGATAATACAGTGATAACTCTCTATATACAGGTAATGTAGTAGATATCACCGGCAGTCCTATGTAACACCACAGATAACACAGTGATAACTCTCTATATACAGGTAATGTAGTAGATGTCACCGGCAGTCCTATGTAACACCACATATAACACAGTGATAACTCTGTGAGTACAGGTAATGTAGTAGATGTCACCGGCAGTCCTATGTAACACCACAGATAACACAGTGATAACTCTCTGAGTACAGGTAATGTAGTAGATGTCACCGGCAGTCCTATGTAACAGCACAGATAACACAGTGATAACTCTCTGAGTACAGGTAATGTAGTAGATGTCACCGGCAGTCCTATGTAACACCACAGATAACACAGTGATAACTCTCTATATACAGGTAATGTAGTAGATGTCACCGGCAGTCCTATGTAATACCATAGATAACACAGTGATAACTCTCTATATACAGGTAATGTAGTAGATGTCACCGGCAGTCCTATGTAACACACAGATAACACAGTGATAACTCTCTATATACAGGTAATGTAGTAGATATCACCGGCAGTCCTATGTAACACCACAGATAACACAGTGATAACTCTCTATATACAGGTAATGTAGTAGATGTCACCGGCAGTCCTATGTAACACCACAGATAACACAGTGATAACTCTCTATATACAGGTAATGTAGTAGATGTCACCGGCAGTCCTATGTAACACCACAGATAACACAGTGATAACTCTCTATATACAGGTAATGTAGTAGATGTCACCGGCAGTCCTATGTAACACCACAGATAACACAGTGATAACTCTCTATATACAGGTAATGTAGTAGATGTCACCGGCAGTCCTATGTAATACCATAGATAACACAGTGATAACTCTCTATATACAGGTAATGTAGTAGATGTCACCGGCAGTCCTATGTAACACACAGATAACACAGTGATAACTCTCTATATACAGGTAATGTAGTAGATATCACCGGCAGTCCTATGTAACACCACAGATAACACAGTGATAACTCTCTATATACAGGTAATGTAGTAGATGTCACCGGCAGTCCTATGTAACACCACAGATAACACAGTGATAACTCTCTATATACAGGTAATGTAGTAGATGTCACCGGCAGTCCTATGTAACACCACAGATAACACAGTGATAACTCTCTATATACAGGTAATGTAGTAGATGTCACCGGCAGTCCTATGTAACACACAGATAACACAGTGATAACTCTCTATATACAGGTAATGTAGTAGATATCACCGGCAGTCCTATGTAACACCACAGATAACACAGTGATAACTCTCTATATACAGGTAATGTAGTAGATATCACCGGCAGTCCTATGTAACACCACAGATAACACAGTGATAACTCTCTATATACAGGTAATGTAGTAGATGTCACCGGCAGTCCTATGTAACACCACAGATAACACAGTGATAACTCTCTATATACAGGTAATGTAGTAGATGTCACCGGCAGTCCTATGTAACACCACAGATAACACAGTGATAACTCTCTATATACAGGTAATGTAGTAGATGTCACCGGCAGTCCTATGTAACACCACAGATAACACAGAGATAACTCTCTGAGTACAGGTAATGTAGTAGATGTCACCGGCAGTCCTATGTAACACCACAGATAACACAGTGATAACTCTCTATATACAGGTAATGTAGTAGATGTCACCGGCAGTCCTATGTAACAGCACAGATAACACAGTGATAACTCTCTATACACAGGTAATGTAGTAGATGTCACCGGCAGTCCTATGTAACACCACAGATAACACAGTGATAACTCTATGAGTACAGGTAATGTAGTAGATGTCACTAGCAGTCCTATGTAACACCACAGATAACACAGTGATAACTCTCTATATACAGGTAATGTAGTAGATGTCACTAGCAGTCCTATGTAACACCACAGATAACACAGTGATAACTCTCTGAGTACAGGTAATGTAGTAGATGTCACTAGCAGTCCTATGTAACACCACAGATAACACAGTGATAACTCTCTGAGTACAGGTAATGTAGTAGATGTAACCGGCAGTCCTATGTAACACCACAGATAACACAGTGATAACTCTCTATATACAGGTAATGTAGTAGATGTCACCGGCAGTCCTATGTAACACCACAGATAACACAGTGATAACTCTATGAGTACAGGTAATGTAGTAGGTGTCACCGGCAGTCCTATGTAACACTACAGATAACACAGTGATAACTCTATGAGTACAGGTAATGTAGTAGATGTCACTAGCAGTCCTATGTAACACCACAGATAACACAGCGATAACTCTCTGAGTACAGGTAATGTAGTAGATGTCACTAGCAGTCCTATGTAACACCACAGATAACACAGTGATAACTCTCTGAGTACAGGTAATGTAGTAGATGTCACTAGCAGTCCTATGTAACACCACAGATAACACAGTGATAACTCTCTATATACAGGTAATGTAGTAGATGTCACTAGCAGTCCTATGTAACACCACAGATAACACAGTGATAACTCTCTGAGTACAGGTAATGTAGTAGATGTCACCGGCAGTCCTATGTAACACCACAGATAACACAGTGATAACTCTCTGAGTACAGGTAATGTAGTAGATGTCACTGGCAGTCCTATGTAACACCACAGATAACACAGTGATAACTCTCTATATACAGGTAATGTAGTAATGTCACCGGCAGTCCTATGTAACACCACAGATAACACAGTGATAACTCTCTGAGTGCAGGTAATGTAGTAGATGTCACCGGCAGTCCTATGTAACACCACAGATAACACAGTGATAACTCTATGAGTACAGGTAATGTAGTAGGTGTCACCGGCAGTCCTATGTAACACTACGGATAACACAGTGATAACTCTATGAGTACAGGTAATGTAGTAGATGTCACTAGCAGTCCTATGTAACACCACAGATAACACAGTGATAACTCTCTGAGTACAGGTAATGTAGTAGATGTCACCGGCAGTCCTATGTAATACCATAGATAACACAGTGATAACTCTCTTTATACAGGTAATGTAGTAGATGTCACCGGCAGTCCTATGTAACACACAGATAACACAGTGATAACTCTCTATATACAGGTAATGTAGTAGATATCACCGGCAGTCCTATGTAACACCACAGATAACACAGTGATAACTCTCTATATACAGGTAATGTAGTAATGTCACCGGCAGTCCTATGTAACACCACAGATAACACAGTGATAACTCTCTGAGTGCAGGTAATGTAGTAGATGTCACCGGCAGTCCTATGTAACACTACAGATAACACAATGATAACTCTCTATATACAGGTAATGTAGTAGATGTCACCGGCAGTCCTATGTAACACCAGAGATAACACATTGATAATTCTCTATATACAGGTAATGTAGTAGATGTCACCGGCAGTCCTATGTAACAGCACAGATAACACAGTGATAACTCTCTATATACAGGTAATGTAGTAGATGTCACCGGCAGTCCTATGTAACACCACAGATAACACAGTGATAACTCTCTATATACAGGTAATGTAGTAGATGTCACCGGCAGTCCTATGTAACACTACCTGCGGACAAAGGGGGCGCCCTAGTGGTCATGAATAGGTCGGATTACCTAGAGGAAGTCAGACGACAGCTAGCCGACACTAACACATATCGTCCACTATCACATAACCCTACTTCACAAGTCTCTGCCTTGATACGTACACAGTTGGAACATTATCTACAGCTAGGGATCATTGACAGTAAAACCATGGAGTACCTGACTAATCACCATCCTATTACTCCTGTCTTCTACATACTTCCAAAGGTGCATAAGAATCTACATAAACCACCTGGGCGTCCCATCGTGGCAAGTACTGACTCCATTCTCTCTCCTCTCTCTAAACTATTGGACAGAATCTTTACTCCGCTGGTTCGTAACACCACTTCCTTTCTATTGGACACCTCCCATTTCATGGATACACTTACCGCTATTTCTCCCTGTCCTAGTCATACCATCCTGGTTTCCTGGGATGTCACCAGTCTCTACACGTCCATTCAACACGACAAGGGCCTTTCAGCTACTAAACGATTTCTTTTGGCTAACAACATCTCTGGTGAGGAACTTGACCTTCTCCACATAATTCTACACAACAACTTCTTTATGTTTAGTGACGACATGTTTCTGCAAATCCGTGGCACCGCAATGGGGTCAAACGTAGCGCCCCCATATGCTAACATATACATGCACATGTTTGAGACTGATTACGTTTATCCCCACTCTTTATTCAAAGAGCACGCCATATACTGGCGTCGCTATATCGATGATATCTTCTGTGTCTGGAATGGATCTCTTACATCTCTGCTTTCTTTTCACAATGTACTCAACAATATTCATCCTGAACTCCAATTCACTATTCATCACGATCCGTCTAAATTAAATTTCCTGGATACTTGGGTTTTGAAGGATGAACAGGGACTGATCAGCTTCGATCTATACACTAAACCTACAGATAGAAATAGCCTGTTGGCTTATTCTAGCAATCACCCACCCAACACTAGGAATTCACTGCCCATTTCACAATACAAGAGAGTACGACGGATCGTTTCTGATCCTGTTATCCAGAAGACACGTCTTGATGATATGACATTACGATTCAGGGAGAGGGGATACCCTAGCCCTGTCCTCCGCAAAGCCCTTACACACGAGTCCCTTAGGCCAATGCGCAATCTTGGATCATCAAGACCTAAACAAATTCCGTTTGTTCAAAAATACCACCCGTTGTCCAATAAAATTAATGGTATAGTACGGAAACATTGGTCCATTCTACATAGGGCGTTTCCCTCTATAGAAGAATTCTCACATCCCCCGCTTATGAGTTACAAGAGGGAGAAAAATCTGAGAGACACTTTGGTCAAGGCGGATTTTGGGAGCATCAACAAATTATCCAGACAATCTTTCTTGGCTACTCCCAAACGGGGCACTTTTCCATGTTTGCACTGCATCCAGTGCTCTGCTGTCATCCGTGGGGATCATTTTCTTCATCCCCACACAGGACATCGCTTCCCTATCCATGATTTCTTTACCTGTGATTCATCGTTTGTGGTGTATTTACTCAAATGCCCTTGCGGACTATTATATGTGGGGGAAACCACCCAACATATTCGAGATCGTTTCTCCAAACACAAATCAACAATACGTAATCATGTTGACGCCCTACCAGTCCCATCTCACTTCAGCAAAGCTAGACACAACGTGTCACAACTTAGATTCCAAGTAATCGAACATGTCCCCGAGTCAAGAAGGGGAGGTAATCGTATAGCTAAACTGAAGCAAAGAGAATCCTTCTGGATTCACACTTTGAATACCATTGAACCCCTGGGGCTCAATCGGGCCTATGATAGGACATATTCGTTCTAGCACGGATGACACTACTCCGCTACAGCCTGTTGAACTACTATCAGGACTAATGGACATTTGTATACTAACGTCTCAAGAAGATTGTAGTGCTCTTTATTTGTTATTTGTTGTTTTTTTAGTTTTCAATTTTTCAATCGTTAGTGTTCTCTCTTATATTTGGCTTTCATCATAATTTTTCTTTTTTTAGGTTCCTCACCTGCTGATGTATCTTTAGTATGTTTTCATGGTTACTTTTCTCTAATGCATATTTTCTTTATTTCCTTACAGATGAAATGAATGCCCACAAGTCACGCTTGGTATAGTATAGATATACAGTAGCATAAGTTAGTTGTTACCCCTGGCATTTCATTGTACCTTACTTTTTACCCTCCCCCTTTCTCCTCCCTCTTCCCCACCCTTCTCCTCTTGTTTCTTCTCCTCTTTTCTCTTTTCCCCCTTTTACTGTTCCAATCTTAGGGATACCTTTTACTTTTTTAGTACCACTTCCTTTCCCCCCCCCCCTTTCCCCCCCCCCCTTTTTTTCTTTTCTTCTTCCCCCCCTTTTTTACATTCATCCTCCTTTTACATTCACTCTCTTTATTACTTCCATTTCCTTTGCTCCATATACATTACTTCTACTATTATTTGTACCCATAATCTTTATTTTATTTCTCTCCTTTTCTTCTTTTCTTTCAGTACACCTCTCTTCTTCTGATCTTTTAGCTCTCCTTATTTTCTTAGGCTTTTATTCCTTCTCATTTTTTACTTCTTTCTTCTTTGTGCAGCTGTCCCTTAGCTTGCTCTCTTCGTTTCGCGCACGGTCGTGGTGCGCATGCGCGTCGCCGGTGGAACGCATCGGTGACACGCATGGGCATTTCCGGCCGCGTCACTTCCGATTCCGCGGCACTAGCGCGCCGACGGGCCGGAGGGCGGCGCGACCCTCTGAGCGCCGTCCTGACTGGCTCCGCTCGCCATCCTGAACTATTTAAACCCATTTGGCTCTATCACATAGCACGCCACGACCCCGCTGCGCTCTCTGCTTTACTGACACTAGGTATGTTGGTCCTTCCTGTGCCCTTTCCTGCTACCAGGCTCCAGCCTCATCTCCTTTCCAACTGCCTACCTTTATTTCTGCATCCTTCTCCTTGCATCTCTATTGGGACAGCTGTACCGGTTCTTTCCATTCCACCTTCTACATATATTGGCTGTTTTAATTGTCTATTAGCATTGCTCCTTTTCTTCCACCTTACTCTGGCCCTTTATTTCCCTATTTTTTCTTCCTTTTTCCCCTTTTTTCCTCCACTTTGTTATTATGCCCAGTTGCATACCATATTGTGTGCTGCATTTCTTTACTGATATCTTCGTCATTTCTTTTCCTAGATCTGATCTGATGAAGGTCGACCATGACCGAAACGTTATGCTGATTTATTGATCTAGTACTCTTCTTATGCTTATCAAAATCAATTCGTGGCATTAATGTACCTGGAATTTATGTACTCAAAATAAATAATTTGTTTCACCCTTTCACCTAATTACGGTGTGCAGCAACATTTCTTTACACTATGTATGAGTCGCAGGACTCTCTTGTCTGCTAGCACCCATATCCTTATATCTAAGTGTGCGGTTCCTCTGATATCTATATATATGGCAGTCCTATGTAACACCACAGATAACACATTGATAACTCTCTATATACAGGTAATGTAGTAGATGTCACCGGCAGTCCTATGTAACACCACAGATAACACAGTGATAACTCTCTATATACAGGTAATGTAGTAGATGTCACCGGCAGTCCTATGTAACACCACAGATGACACAGTGATAACTCTCTGAGTACAGGTAATGTAGTAGATGTCACTGGCAGTCCTATGTAACACCACAGATAACACAGTGATAACTCTCTGAGTACAGGTAATGTAGTAGATGTCACCGGCAGTCCTATGTAACACCACAGATGACACAGTGATAACTCTCTATATACAGGTAATGTAGTAGATGTCACCGGCAGTCCTATGTAACACCACAGATAACACAGTGATAACTCTCTATATACAGGTAATGTAGTAGATGTCACCGGCAGTCCTATGTAACACCACAGATAACACAGTGATAACTCTCTGAGTACAGGTAATGTAGTAGATGTCACCGGCAGTCCTATGTAATACCACAGATAACACAATGATAACTCTCTATATACAGGTAATGTAGAAGATATCACTGACAGTCCTATGTAACACCACAGATAACACAGTGATAACTCTCTATATACAGGTAATGTAGTAGATGTCACCGGCAGTCCTATGTAACAGCACAGATAACACAGTGATAACTCTCTATATACAGGTAATGTAGTAGATGTCACCGGCAGTCCTATGTAACACCACAGATAACACAGTGATAACTCTCTATATACAGGTAATGTAGTAGATGTCACCGGCAGTCCTATGTAACACCACAGATAACACAGTGATAACTCTCTATATACAGGTAATGTAGTAGATGTCACCGGCAGTCCTATGTAACACCACAGATGACACAGTGATAACTCTCTATATACAGGTAATGTAGTAGATGTCACCGGCAGTCCTATGTAACACCACAGATAACACAGTGATAAATCTCTGAGTACAGGTAATGTAGTAGATGTCACCGGCAGTCCTATGTAACACCACAGATAACACAGTGATAACTCTCTGAGTACAGGCAATGTAGTAGATGTCACCAGCAGTCCTATGTAACACCACAGATAACACAGTGATAACTCTCTGAGTACAGGTAATGTAGTAGATGTCACCAGCAGTCCTATGTAACACCACAGATAACACAGTGATAACTCTCTGAGTACAAGTAATGTAGTAGATGTCACCGGCAGTCCTATGTAACACCACAGATAACACAGTGATAACTCTCTATATACAGGTAATGTAGTAGATGTCACCGGCAGTCCTATGTAACAGCACAGATAACACAGTGATAACTCTCTATATACAGGTAATGTAGTAGATGTCACCGGCAGTCCTATGTAACAGCACAGATAACACAGTGATAACTCTCTATATACAGGTAATGTAGTAGATGTCACCGGCAGTCCTATGTAACACCACAGATAACACAGTGATAACTCTCTATATACAGGTAATGTAGTAGATGTCACCGGCAGTCCTATGTAACACCACAGATGACACAGTGATAACTCTCTGAGTACAGGTAATGTAGTAGATGTCACTGGCAGTCCTATGTAACACCACAGATAACACAGTGATAACTCTCTGAGTACAGGTAATGTAGTAGATGTCACCGGCAGTCCTATGTAACACCACAGATGACACAGTGATAACTCTCTATATACAGGTAATGTAGTAGATGTCACCGGCAGTCCTATGTAACACCACAGATAACACAGTGATAACTCTCTATATACAGGTAATGTAGTAGATGTCACCGGCAGTCCTATGTAACACCACAGATAACACAGTGATAACTCTCTGAGTACAGGTAATGTAGTAGATGTCACCGGCAGTCCTATGTAACACCACAGATAACACAATGATAACTCTCTATATACAGGTAATGTAGAAGATATCACTGACAGTCCTATGTAACACCACAGATAACACAGTGATAACTCTCTATATACAGGTAATGTAGTAGATGTCACCGGCAGTCCTATGTAACACCACAGATAACACAGTGATAACTCTCTATATACAGGTAATGTAGTAGATGTCACCGGCAGTCCTATGTAACACCACAGATGACACAGTGATAACTCTCTGAGTACAGGTAATGTAGTAGATGTCACTGGCAGTCCTATGTAACACCACAGATAACACAGTGATAACTCTCTGAGTACAGGTAATGTAGTAGATGTCACCGGCAGTCCTATGTAACACCACAGATGACACAGTGATAACTCTCTATATACAGGTAATGTAGTAGATGTCACCGGCAGTCCTATGTAACACCACAGATAACACAGTGATAACTCTCTATATACAGGTAATGTAGTAGATGTCACCGGCAGTCCTATGTAACACCACAGATAACACAGTGATAA
The DNA here is from genome assembly GCF_031893055.1 of Leptodactylus fuscus. Taxonomy (NCBI): domain Eukaryota; kingdom Metazoa; phylum Chordata; class Amphibia; order Anura; family Leptodactylidae; genus Leptodactylus; species Leptodactylus fuscus. Next base: position 276,604,606 of record NC_134266.1, on the reverse strand, counting down.
CTCTCTGAGTACAGGTAATGTAGTAGATGTCACCGGCAGTCCTATGTAACACCACAGATAACACAATGATAACTCTCTATATACAGGTAATGTAGAAGATATCACTGACAGTCCTATGTAACACCACAGATAACACAGTGATAACTCTCTATATACAGGTAATGTAGTAGATGTCACCGGCAGTCCTATGTAACACCACAGATAACACAGTGATAACTCTCTATATACAGGTAATGTAGTAGATGTCACCGGCAGTCCTATGTAACAGCACAGATAACACAGTGATAACTCTCTATATACAGGTAATGTAGTAGATGTCACCGGCAGTCCTATGTAACACCACAGATAACACAGTGATAACTCTCTATATACAGGTAATGTAGTAGATGTCACCGGCAGTCCTATGTAACACCACAGATAACACAGTGATAACTCTCTATATACAGGTAATGTAGTAGATGTCACCGGCAGTCCTATGTAACACCACAGATGACACAGTGATAACTCTCTATATACAGGTAATGTAGTAGATGTCACCGGCAGTCCTATGTAACACCACAGATAACACAGTGATAAATCTCTGAGTACAGGTAATGTAGTAGATGTCACCGGCAGTCCTATGTAACACCACAGATAACACAGTGATAACTCTCTGAGTACAGGCAATGTAGTAGATGTCACCAGCAGTCCTATGTAACACCACAGATAACACAGTGATAACTCTCTGAGTACAGGTAATGTAGTAGATGTCACCAGCAGTCCTATGTAACACCACAGATAACACAGTGATAACTCTCTGAGTACAAGTAATGTAGTAGATGTCACCGGCAGTCCTATGTAACACCACAGATAACACAGTGATAACTCTCTATATACAGGTAATGTAGTAGATGTGACCGGCAGTCCTATGTAACACCACAGATAACACAGTGATAATTCTCTGAGTACAGGTAATGTAGTAGATGTCACCGGCAGTCCTATGTAACACCACAGACAACACAGTGATAACTCTCTATATACAGGTAATGTAGTAGATGTCACCGGCAGTCCTATGTAACAGCACAGATAACACAGTGATAACTCTCTATATACAGGTAATGTAGTAGATGTCACCGGCAGTCCTATGTAACAGCACAGATAACACAGTGATAACTCTCTATATACAGGTAATGTAGTAGATGTCACCGGCAGTCCTATGTAACACCACAGATAACACAGTGATAACTCTCTATATACAGGTAATGTAGTAGATGTCACCGGCAGTCCTATGTAACACCACAGATGACACAGTGATAACTCTCTGAGTACAGGTAATGTAGTAGATGTCACTGGCAGTCCTATGTAACACCACAGATAACACAGTGATAACTCTCTGAGTACAGGTAATGTAGTAGATGTCACCGGCAGTCCTATGTAACACCACAGATGACACAGTGATAACTCTCTATATACAGGTAATGTAGTAGATGTCACCGGCAGTCCTATGTAACACCACAGATAACACAGTGATAACTCTCTATATACAGGTAATGTAGTAGATGTCACCGGCAGTCCTATGTAACACCACAGATAACACAGTGATAACTCTCTGAGTACAGGTAATGTAGTAGATGTCACCGGCAGTCCTATGTAACACCACAGATAACACAATGATAACTCTCTATATACAGGTAATGTAGAAGATATCACTGACAGTCCTATGTAACACCACAGATAACACAGTGATAACTCTCTATATACAGGTAATGTAGTAGATGTCACCGGCAGTCCTATGTAACACCACAGATAACACAGTGATAACTCTCTATATACAGGTAATGTAGTAGATGTCACCGGCAGTCCTATGTAACAGCACAGATAACACAGTGATAACTCTCTATATACAGGTAATGTAGTAGATGTCACCGGCAGTCCTATGTAACACCACAGATAACACAGTGATAACTCTCTATATACAGGTAATGTAGTAGATGTCACCGGCAGTCCTATGTAACACCACAGATAACACAGTGATAACTCTCTATATACAGGTAATGTAGTAGATGTCACCGGCAGTCCTATGTAACACCACAGATGACACAGTGATAACTCTCTATATACAGGTAATGTAGTAGATGTCACCGGCAGTCCTATGTAACACCACAGATAACACAGTGATAAATCTCTGAGTACAGGTAATGTAGTAGATGTCACCGGCAGTCCTATGTAACACCACAGATAACACAGTGATAACTCTCTGAGTACAGGCAATGTAGTAGATGTCACCAGCAGTCCTATGTAACACCACAGATAACACAGTGATAACTCTCTGAGTACAGGTAATGTAGTAGATGTCACCAGCAGTCCTATGTAACACCACAGATAACACAGTGATAACTCTCTATATACAGGTAATGTAGTAGATGTCACCGGCAGTCCTATGTAACACCACAGATAACACAGTGATAACTCTCTGAGTACAAGTAATGTAGTAGATGTCACCGGCAGTCCTATGTAACACCACAGATAACACAGTGATAACTCTCTATATACAGGTAATGTAGTAGATGTCACCAGCAGTCCTATGTAACACCACAGATAACACAGTGATAACTCTCTGAGTACAAGTAATGTAGTAGATGTCACCAGCAGTCCTATGTAACACCACAGATAACACAGTGATAACTCTCTGAGTACAGGTAATGTAGTAGATGTCACCAGCAGTCCTATGTAACACCACAGATAACACAGTGATAACTCTCTGAGTACAAGTAATGTAGTAGATGTCACCGGCAGTCCTATGTAACACCACAGATAACACAGTGATAACTCTCTATATACAGGTAATGTAGTAGATGTGACCGGCAGTCCTATGTAACACCACAGATAACACAGTGATAACTCTCTGAGTACAGGTAATGTAGTAGATGTCACCAGCAGTCCTATGTAACACCACAGATAACACAGTGATAACTCTCTGAGTACAAGTAATGTAGTAGATGTCACCGGCAGTCCTATGTAACACCACAGACAACACAGTGATAACTCTCTATATACAGGTAATGTAGTAGATGTCACCGGCAGTCCTATGTAACAGCACAGATAACACAGTGATAACTCTCTATATACAGGTAATGTAGTAGATGTCACCGGCAGTCCTATGTAACAGCACAGATAACACAGTGATAACTCTCTATATACAGGTAATGTAGTAGATGTCACCGGCAGTCCTATGTAACACCACAGATAACACAGTGATAACTCTCTATATACAGGTAATGTAGTAGATGTCACCGGCAGTCCTATGTAACACCACAGATAACACAGTGATAACTCTCTGAGTACAGGTAATGTAGTAGATGTCACCAGCAGTCCTATGTAACACCACAGATAACACAGTGATAACTCTCTGAGTACAGGTAATGTAGTAGATGTCACCAGCAGTCCTATGTAACACCACAGATAACACAGTGATAACTCTCTGAGTACAAGTAATGTAGTAGATGTCACCGGCAGTCCTATGTAACACCACAGATAACACAGTGATAACTCTCTATATACAGGTAATGTAGTAGATGTGACCGGCAGTCCTATGTAACACCACAGATAACACAGTGATAATTCTCTGAGTACAGGTAATGTAGTAGATGTCACCGGCAGTCCTATGTAACACCACAGACAACACAGTGATAACTCTCTGAGTACAGGTAATGTAGTAGATGTCACCGGCAGTCCTATGTAACACCACAGATAACACAGTGATAACTCTCTGAGTACAGGTAATGTAGTAATGTCACTGGCAGTCCTATGTAACACCACAGATAACACAGTGAAAACTCTCTATATACAGGTAATGTAGTAATGTCACTGGCAGTCCTATGTAACACCACAGATAACACATTGATAACTCTCTATATACAGGTAATGTAGTAGATGTCACCGGCAGTCCTATGTAACACCACAGATAACACAATGATAACTCTCTATATACAGGTAATGTAGAAGATATCACTGACAGTCCTATGTAACACCACAGATAACACAGTGATAACTCTCTATATACAGGTAATGTAGTAGATGTCACCGGCAGTCCTATGTAACACCACAGATAACACAGTGATAACTCTCTATATACAGGTAATGTAGTAGATGTCACCGGCAGTCCTATGTAACACCAGAGATAACACAGTGATAACTCTCTATATACAGGTAATGTAGTAGATGTCACCGGCAGTCCTATGTAACAGCACAGATAACACAGTGATAACTCTCTATATACAGGTAATGTAGTAGATGTCACCGGCAGTCCTATGTAACACCACAGATAACACAGTGATAACTCTCTATATACAGGTAATGTAGTAGATGTCACCGGCAGTCCTATGTAACAGCACAGATAACACAGTGATAACTCTCTATATACAGGTAATGTAGTAGATGTCACCGGCAGTCCTATGTAACACCACAGATAACACAGTGATAACTCTCTATATACAGGTAATGTAGTAGATGTCACCGGCAGTCCTATGTAACACCACAGATAACACAGTGATAACTCTCTGAGTACAGGTAATGTAGTCGATATCACTGGCAGTCCTATGTAACACCACAGATAACACAGTGATAACTCTCTGAGTACAGGTAATGTAGTAGATGTCACCGGCAGTCCTATGTAACACCACAGATAACACAATGATAACTCTCTATATACAGGTAATGTAGTAGATGTCACCGGCAGTCCTATGTAACACCACAGATAACACAGTGATAACTCTCTATATACAGGTAATGTAGTAGATGTCACCGGCAGTCCTATGTAACACCACAGATAACACAGTGATAACTCTCTATATACAGGTAATGTAGTAGATGTCACCGGCAGTCCTATGTAACACCACAGATAACACAGTGATAACTCTCTATATACAGGTAATGTAGTAGATGTCACCGGCAGTCCTATATAACACCACAGATAACACAGTGATAACTCTCTGAGTACAGGTAATGTAGTAGATGTCACCGGCAGTCCTATGTAACAACACAGATAACACAGTGATAACTCTCTATATACAGGTAATGTAGTAGATGTCACCGACAGTCCTATGTAACACCACAGATAACACATTGATAACTCTCTATATACAGGTAATGTAGTGGATGTCACCGGCAGTCCTATGTAACACCACAGATAACACAGTGATAACTCTCTATATACAGGTAATGTAGTAGATGTCACCGGCAGTCCTATGTAACACCACAGATAACACAGTGATAACTCTCTATATACAGGTAATGTAGTAGATGTCACCGGCAGTCCTATGTAACACCACAGATAACACAGTGATAACTCTCTATATACAGGTAATGTAGTAGATGTCACCGGCAGTCCTATATAACACCACAGATAACACAGTGATAACTCTCTATATACAGGTAATGTAGTAGATGTCACCGGCAGTCCTATGTAACACCACAGATAACACAGTGATAACTCTCTGAGTACAGGTAATGCAGTAGATATCACTGGCAGTCCTATGTAACACCACAGATAACACATTGATAACTCTCTATATACAGGTAATGTAGTGGATGTCACCGGCAGTCCTATGTAACACCACAGATAACACAGTGATAACTCTCTATATACAGGTAATGTAGTAGATGTCACCGGCAGTCCTATGTAACACCACAGATGACACAGTGATAACTCTCTATATACAGGTAATGTAGTAGATGTCACCGGCAGTCCTATGTAACACCACAGATAACACAGTGATAACTCTCTGAGTACAGGTAATGTAGTAGATGTCACTGGCAGTCCTATGTAACACCACAGATAACACAGTGATAATTCTCTGAGTACAGGTAATGTAGTAGATGTCACCGGCAGTCCTATGTAACACCACAGATAACACAGTGATAACTCTCTGAGTACAGGTAATGTAGTAGATTTCACCGGCAGTCCTATGTAACACCACAGACAACACAGTGATAACTCTCTGAGTACAGGTAATGTAGTAGATGTCACCGGCAGTCCTATGTAACACCACAGATAACACAGTGATAACTCTCTATATACAGGTAATGTAGTAGATGTCACCGGCAGTCCTATGTAACACCACAGATAACACAGTGATAACTCTCTGAGTACAGGTAATGTAGTAGATTTCACCGGCAGTCCTATGTAACACCACAGACAACACAGTGATAACTCTCTGAGTACAGGTAATGTAGTAGATGTCACCGGCAGTCCTATGTAACACCACAGATAACACAGTGATAACTCTCTGAGTACAGGTAATGTAGTAGATTTCACCGGCAGTCCTATGTAACACCACAGACAACACAGTGATAACTCTCTGAGTACAGGTAATGTAGTAGATGTCACCGGCAGTCCTATGTAACACCACAGATGACACAGTGATAACTCTCTATATACAGGTAATGTAGTAGATGTCACCGGCAGTCCTATGTAACACCACAGATAACACAGTGATAACTCTCTGAGTACAGGTAATGTAGTAGATGTCACTGGCAGTCCTATGTAACACCACAGATAACACAGTGATAATTCTCTGAGTACAGGTAATGTAGTAGATGTCACCGGCAGTCCTATGTAACACCACAGATAACACAGTGATAACTCTCTGAGTACAGGTAATGTAGTAGATGTCACCGGCAGTCCTATGTAACACCACAGATAACACAGTGATAACTCTCTATATACAGGTAATGTAGTAGATGTCACTGGCAGTCCTATGTAACACCACAGATAACACAGTGATAACTCTCTATATACAGGTAATGTAGTAGATGTCACCGTCAGTCCTATGTAACACCACAGATAACACAGTGATAACTCTCTATATACAGGTAATGTAGTAGATGTCACCGTCAGTCCTATGTAACACCACAGATAACACAGTGATAACTCTCTATATACAGGTAATGTAGTAGATGTCACCGGCAGTCCTATGTAAAACCACAGATAACACAGTGATAACTCTCTGAGTACAGGTAATGTAGTAGATGTCACTGGCAGTCCTATGTAACACCACAGATAACACAGTGATAACTCTCTATATACAGGTAATGTAGTAGATATCACCGGCAGTCCTATGTAAAACCACAGATAACACAGTGATAACTCTCTGAGTACAGGTAATGTAGTAGATGTCACCGGCAGTCCTATGTAACACCACAGATAACACAGTGATAACTCTCTGATGACAGGTAATGTAGTAGATGTCACCGGCAGTCCTATGTAACACCACAGATAACACAGTGATAACTCTCTATATACAGGTAATGTAGTAGATGTCACCAGCAGTCCTATGTAACACCACAGATAACACAGTGATAACTCTTTATATACAGGTAATGTAGTAGATGTCACCGGCAGTCCTATGTAATACCACAGATAACACAGTGATAACTCTCTATATACAGGTAATGTAGTAGATGTCACCGGCAGTCCTATGTAACACCACAGATAACACAGTGATAACTCTCTGAGTACAGGTAATGTAGTAGATGTCACCGGCAGTCCTATGTAACACCACAGATAACACAGTGATAACTCTCTGAGTACAGGTAATGTAGTAGATGTCACCGGCAGTCCTATGTAACACCACAGATAACACAGTGATAACTCTCTATATACAGGTAATGTAGTAGATGTCACCAGCAGTCCTATGTAACACCACAGATAACACAGTGATAACTCTTTATATACAGGTAATGTAGTAGATGTCACCGGCAGTCCTATGTAACACCACAGATAACACAGTGATAACTCTCTATATACAGGTAATGTAGTAGATGTCACCGGCAGTCCTATGTAACACCACAGATAACACAGTGATAACTCTCTATATACAGGTAATGTAGTAGATGTCACCAGCAGTCCTATGTAACACCACAGATAACACAGTGATAACTCTCTGAGTACAGGTAATGTAGTAGATTTCACCGGCAGTCCTATGTAACACCACAGATAACACAGTGATAATTCTCTGAGTACAGGTAATGTAGTAGATGTCACCGGCAGTCCTATGTAACACCACAGACAACACAGTGATAACTCTCTGAGTACAGGTAATGTAGTAGATGTCACCGGCAGTCCTATGTAACACCACAGATAACACAGTGATAACTCTCTATATACAGGTAATGTAGTAGATGTCACCGGCAGTCCTATGTAAAACCACAGATAACACAGTGATAACTCTCTGAGTACAGGTAATGTAGTAGATGTCACTGGCAGTCCTATGTAACACCACAGATAACACAGTGATAACTCTCTATATACAGGAAATGTAGTAGATGTCACTGGCAGTCCTATGTAAAACCACAGATAACACAGTGATAACTCTCTGAGTACAGGTAATGTAGTAGATGTCACCGGCAGTCCTATGTAACACCACAGATAACACAGTGATAACTCTCTGATGACAGGTAATGTAGTAGATGTCACCGGCAGTCCTATGTAACACCACAGATAACACAGTGATAACTCTCTATATACAGGTAATGTAGTAGATGTCACCAGCAGTCCTATGTAACACCACAGATAACACAGTGATAACTCTTTATATACAGGTAATGTAGTAGATGTCACCGGCAGTCCTATGTAACACCACAGATAACACAGTGATAACTCTTTATATACAGGTAATGTAGTAGATGTCACCGGCAGTCCTATGTAACACCACAGATAACACAGTGATAACTCTCTGAGTACAGGTAATGTAGTAGATGTCACCGGCAGTCCTATGTAACACCACAGATAACACAGTGATAACTCTCTGAGTACAGGTAATGTAGTAGATGTCACCGGCAGTCCTATGTAACACCACAGATAACACAGTGATAACTCTCTATATACAGGTAATGTAGTAGATGTCACCAGCAGTCCTATGTAACACCACAGATAACACAGTGATAACTCTTTATATACAGGTAATGTAGTAGATGTCACTGGCAGTCCTATGTAACACCACAGATAACACAGTGATAACTCTCTGAGTACAAGTATTGTAGTAGATGTCACCGGCAGTCCTATGTAACACCACAGATAACACAGTGATAATTCTCTGAGTACAGGTAATGTAGTAGATGTCACCGGCAGTCCTATGTAACACCACAGATAACACAGTGATAACTCTCTATATACAGGTAATGTAGTAGATGTCACCGGCAGTCCTATGTAACACCACAGATAACACAGTGATAACTCCCTGAGTACAGGTAATGTAGTAGATGTCACTGGCAGTCCTATGTAACACCACAGATAACACAGTGATAACTCTCTATATACAGTTAATGTAATAGATGTAACCGGCAGTCCTATGTAACACCACAGAAAACACAGTGATAGCTCTCTATATATAGGTAATGTAGTAGATGTCACCGGCAGTCCTATGTAACACCACAGATAACACAGTGATAACTCTCTATATACAGGTAATGTAGTAGATGTCACCGGCAGTCCTATGTAACACCACAGATAACACAGTGATAACTCCCTGAGCACAGGTAATGTAGTAGATGTCACCGGCAGTCCTATGTAACACTACAGATAACACAGTGATAACTCCCGATTACAGGTAATGTAGTAGATGTCACCGGCAGTCCTATGTAACACCACAGATAACACAGTGATAACTCTCTATATACAGGTAATGTAATAGATGTAACCGGCAGTCCTATGTAACACCACAGATAACAGAGTGATAGCTCTCTATATATAGGTAATGTAGTAGATTTCACCGGCAGTCCTATGTAACACCACAGATAACACAGTGATAACTCTCTATATCCAGGTAATGTAGTAGATGTCACTGGCAGTCCTATGTAATACCACAGATAACACAGTGATAACTCTCTATACACAGGTAATGTAATAGATGTCACCGGCAGTCCTATGTAACACCACAGATAACACAGTGATAACTCTCTATATACAGGTAATGTAGTAGATGTCACCGGCAGTCCTATGTAACACCACAGATAACACAGTGATAACTCTCTGAGTACAGGTAACGTAGTAGATGTCACCAGCAGTCCTATGTAACACCACAGATAACACAGTGATAACTCTCTATATACAGGTAATGTAGTAGATGTCACCGGCAGTCCTATGTAACACCACAGATAACACAGTGATAACTCTCTATATACAGGTAATGTAGTAGATGTCACCAGCAGTCCTATGTAACACCACAGATAACACAGTGATAACTCTCTATATACAGGTAATGTAGTAGATGTGACCGGCAGTCCTATGTAACACCATAGATAACACAGTGATAACTCTCTATATACAGGTAATGTAGTAGATATCACCGTCAGTCCTATGTAACACCACAGATAACACAGTGATAACTCTCTGAGTACAGGTAATGTAGTAGATGTCACTGGCAGTCCTATGTAACACCACAGATAACACAGTGATAACTCTCTATATACAGGTAATGTAGTAGATGTCACCGGCAGTCCCATGTAACACCACAGATAACACAGTGATAACTCTCTATATACAGGTAATGTAGTAGATGCCACCGGCAGTCCTATGTAATACCACAGATAACACAGTGATAACTCTCTGAGTACAGGTAATGTAGTAGATGTCACCGGCAGTCCTATGTAACACCACAGATAACACAGTGATAACTCTCTATATACAGGTAATGTAGTAGATGTCACCAGCAGTCCTATGTAACACCACAGATAACACAGTGATAACTCTCTATATACAGGTAATGTAGTAGATGTCACCAGCAGTCCTATGTAACACCACAGATAACACAGTGATAGCTCTATATATATATAGGTAATGTAGTAGATGTCACCGGCAGTCCTATGTAATACCACAGATAACACAGTGATAACTCTCTATATACAGGTAATGTAGTAGATGTCACCGGCAGTCCTATGTAACACCACAGATAACACAGTGATAACTCTCTGAGTACAGGTAATGTAGTAGATGTCACCGGCAGTCCTATGTAACACCACAGATAACACAGTGATAACTCTCTGAGTACAGGTAATGTAGTAGATGTCACCGGCAGTCCTATGTAACACCACAGATAACACAGTGATAACTCTCTATATACAGGTAATGTAGTAGATGTCACCAGCAGTCCTATGTAACACCACAGATAACACAGTGATAACTCTTTATATACAGGTAATGTAGTAGATGTCACCGGCAGTCCTATGTAATACCACAGATAACACAGTGATAACTCTCTATATACAGGTAATGTAGTAGATGTCACCGGCAGTCCTATGTAACACCACAGATAACACAGTGATAATTCTCTGAGTACAGGTAATGTAGTAGATGTCACCGGCAGTCCTATGTAACACCACAGATAACACAGTGATAACTCTCTATATACAGGTAATGTAGTAGATGTCACCGGCAGTTCTATGTAACACACAGATAACACAGTGATAATTCTCTATATACAGGTAATGTAGTAGATGTCACCGGCAGTCCTATGTAACAGCACAGATAACACAGTGATAACTCTCTATATACAGGTAATGTAGTAGATGTCACCGGCAGTCCTATGTAACAGCACAGATAACACAGTGATAACTCTCTATATACAGGTAATGTAGTAGATGTCACCGGCAGTCCTATGTAACACCACAGATAACACAATGATAACTCTCTGAGTACAGGTAATGTAGTAGATGTCACCGGCAGTCCTATGTAACACCACAGATAACACAGTGATAACTCTCTGAGTACAGGTAATGCAGTAGATATCACTGGCAGTCCTATGTAACACCACAGATAACACATTGATAACTCTCTATATACAGGTAATGTAGTAGATGTCACCGGCAGTCCTATGTAACACCACAGATAACACAGTGATAACTCTCTATATACAGGTAATGTAGTAGATGTCACCGGCAGTCCTATGTAACACCACAGATAACACAGTGATAACTCTCTATATACAGGTAATGTAGTAGATGTCACCGGCAGTCCTATGTAACACCACAGATAACACAGTGATAACTCTCTATAAACAGGTAATGTAGTAGATGTCACCAGCAGTCCTATGTAACACCACAGATAACACAGTGATAACTCTCTATATACAGGTAATGTAGTAGATGTCACTGGCAGTCCTATGTAACACCACAGATAACACAGTGATAACTCTCTGAGTACAGGTAATGCAGTAGATATCACTGGCAGTCCTATGTAACACCACAGATAACACATTGATAACTCTCTATATACAGGTAATGTAGTGGATGTCACCGGCAGTCCTATGTAACACCACAGATAACACAGTGATAACTCTCTATATACAGGTAATGTAGTAGATGTCACCGGCAGTCCTATGTAACACCACAGATAACACAGTGATAACTCTCTATATACAGGTAATGTAGTAGATGTCACCGGCAGTCCTATGTAACACCACAGATAACACAGTGATAACTCTCTATATACAGGTAATGTAGTAGATGTCACCGGCAGTCCTATGTAACACCACAGATAACACAGTGATAACTCTCTGAGTACAGATAATGTAGTAGATGTCACCGGCAGTCCTATGTAACACCACAGATAACACAGTGATAACTCTCTGAGTACAGGTAATGTAGTAGATGTCACCGGCAGTCCTATGTAACACCACAGATAACACAGTGATAACTCTCTGAGTACAGGTAATGTAGTAGATGTCACCGGCAGTCCTATGTAAAACCACAGATAACACAGTGATAACTCTCTGAGTACAGGTAATGTAGTAGATGTCACCGGCAGTCCTATGTAATACCACAGATAACACAGTGATAACTCTCTGAGTACAGGTAATGTAGTAGATGTCACCGGCAGTGCTATGTAACACCACAGATAACACAGTGATAACTCTGAGTACAGGTAATGTAGTAGATGTCACCGGCAGTCCTATGTAACACCACAGATAACACAGTGATAACTCTCTGAGTACAGGTAATGTAGTAGATGTCACCGGCAGTCCTATGTAACACCATAGATAACACAGTGATAACTCTCTATATACAGGTAATGTAGTAGATGTCACCGGCAGTCCTATGTAACACCACAGATAACACAGTGATAACTCTCTATATACAGGTAATGTAGTAGATGTCACCGGCAGTCCTATGTAACACCACAGATAACACAGTGATAACTCTCTATATACAGGTAATGTAGTAGATATCACCGTCAGTCCTATGTAACACCACAGATAACACAGTGATAACTCTCTATATACAGGTAATGTAGTAGATATCACCGTCAGTCCTATGTAACACTACAGATAACACAGTGATAACTCTCTGAGTACAGGTAATGTAGTAGATGTCACCGGCAGTCCTATGTAATACCACAGATAACACAGTGATAACTCTCTGAGTACAGGTAATGTAGTAGATGTCACCGGCAGTGCTATGTAACACCACAGATAACACAGTGATAACTCTGAGTACAGGTAATGTAGTAGATGTCACCGGCAGTCCTATGTAACACCACAGATAACACAGTGATAACTCTCTGAGTACAGGTAATGTAGTAGATGTCACCGGCAGTCCTATGTAACACCATAGATAACACAGTGATAACTCTCTATATACAGGTAATGTAGTAGATGTCACCGGCAGTCCTATGTAACACCACAGATAACACAGTGATAACTCTCTATATACAGGTAATGTAGTAGATATCACCGTCAGTCCTATGTAACACCACAGATAACACAGTGATAACTCTCTATATACAGGTAATGTAGTAGATGTCACCGGCAGTCCTATGTAACACCACAGATAACACAGTGATAACTCTCTATATACAGGTAATGTAGTAGATGTCACCGGCAGTCCTATGTAACACCACAGATAACACAGTGATAACTCTCTATATACAGGTAATGTAGTAGATGTCACCAGCAGTCCTATGTAACACCACAGATAACACAGTGATAACTCTTTATATACAGGTAATGTAGTAGATGTCACCGGCAGTCCTATGTAATACCACAGATAACACAGTGATAACTCTCTATATACAGGTAATGTAGTAGATGTCACCGGCAGTCCTATGTAACACCACAGATAACACAGTGATAACTCTCTGAGTACAGGTAATGTAGTAGATGTCACCGGCAGTCCTATGTAACAGCACAGATAACACAGTGATAACTCCCTGAGTACAGGTAATGTAGTAGATGTCACTGGCAGTCCTATGTAACACCACAGATAACACAGTGATAACTCTCTATATACAGTTAATGTAATAGATGTAACCGGCAGTCCTATGTAACACCACAGATAACACAGTGATAACACTCTGAGTACAGGAAATGTAGTAGATGTCACCGGCAGTCCTATGTAACACCACAGATAACACAGTGATAACTCTCTATATACAGGTAATGTAATAGATGTAACCGGCAGTCCTATGTAACACCACAGATAACACAGTGATAGCTCTATATATATAGGTGATGTAGTAGATGTCACTGGCAGTCCTATGTAATACCACAGATAACACAGTGATAACTCTCTATATACAGGTAATGTAGTAGATGTCACCGGCAGTCCTATGTAACACCACAGATAACACAGTGATAACTCTCTGAGTACAGGAAATGTAGTAGATGTCACCGGCAGTCCTATGTAACACTACAGATAACACAGTGATAACTCTCTATATACAGGTAATGTAGTAGATTTCACCGGCAGTCCTATGTAACACCACAGATAACACAGTGATAACTCTCTGAGTACAGATAATGTAGTAGATGTCACCGGCAGTCCTATGTAACACCACAGATAACACAGTGATAACTCTCTGAGTACAGGTAATGTAGTAGATGTCACCGGCAGTCCTATGTAACACCACAGATAACACAGTGATAACTCTCTATATACAGGTAATGTAGTAGATGTCACCGGCAGTCCTATGTAATACCACAGATAACACAGTGATAACTCTCTGAGTACAGGTAATGTAGTAGATGTCACCGGCAGTCCTATGTAACACCACAGATAACACAGTGATAACTCTGAGTACAGGTAATGTAGTAGATGTCACCGGCAGTCCTATGTAACACCACAGATAACACAGTGATAACTCTCTGAGTACAGGTAATGTAGTAGATGTCACCGGCAGTCCTATGTAACACCATAGATAACACAGTGATAACTCTCTATATACAGGTAATGTAGTAGATGTCACCGGCAGTCCTATGTAACACCACAGATAACACAGTGATAACTCTCTATATACAGGTAATGTAGTAGATATCACCGTCAGTCCTATGTAACACCACAGATAACACAGTGATAACTCTCTATATACAGGTAATGTAGTAGATGTCACCGGCAGTCCTATGTAAAACCACAGATAACACAGTGATAACTCTCTGAGTACAGGTAATGTAGTAGATGTCACCGGCAGTCCTATGTAACACCACAGATAACACAGTGATAACTCTCTATATACAGGTAATGTAGTAGATGTCACCAGCAGTCCTATGTAACACCACAGATAACACAGTGATAACTCTTTATATACAGGTAATGTAGTAGATGTCACCGGCAGTCCTATGTAACACCACAGATAACACAGTGATAACTCTCTATATACAGTTAATGTAATAGATGTAACCGGCAGTCCTATGTAACACCACAGATAACACAGTGATAGCTCTATATATATAGGTAATGTAGTAGATGTCACCGGCAGTCCTATGTAACACCACAGATAACACAGTGATAACTCCCTGAGTACAGGTAATGTAGTAGATGTCACTGGCAGTCCTATGTAACACCACAGATAACACAGTGATAACTCTCTATATACAGTTAATTTAATAGATGTAACCGGCAGTCCTATGTAACACCACAGATAACACATTGATAGCTCTATATATATAGGTGATGTAGTAGATGTCACTGGCAGTCCTATGTAATACCACAGATAACACAGTGATAACTCTCTATATACAGGTAATGTAGTAGATGTCACCGGCAGTCCTATGTAACACCACAGATAACACAGTGATAACTCTCTGAGTACAGGAAATGTAGTAGATGTCACCGGCAGTCCTATGTAACACCACAGATAACACAGTGATAACTCTCTTTATACAGGTAATGTAGTAGATGTCACCGGCAGTCCTATGTAACACCACAGATAACACAGTGATAACTCTCTATATACAGGTAATGTAATAGATGTAACCGGCAGTCCTATGTAACACCACAGATAACACAGTGATAACTCTCTTTATACAGGTAATGTAGTAGATGTCACCGGCAGTCCTATGTAACACCACAGATAACAGAGTGATAGCTCTCTATATATAGGTAATGTAGTAGATTTCACCGGCAGTCCTATGTAACACCACAGATAACACAGTGATAACTCTCTATATCCAGGTAATGTAGTAGATGTCACTGGTAGTCCTATGTAATACCACAGATAACACAGTGATAACTCTCTGAGTACAGGTAATGTAGTAGATGTCACCAGCAGTCCTATGTAACACCACAGATAACACAGTGATAACTCTCTGAGTACAAGTAATGTAGTAGATGTCACCGGCAGTCCTATGTAACACCACAGATAACACAGTGATAACTCTCTGAGTACAGGTAATGTAGTAGATGTCACTGGCAGTCCTATGTAACACCACAGATAACACAGTGATAATTCTCTGAGTACAGGTAATGTAGTAGATGTCACCGGCAGTCCTATGTAACACCACAGATAACACAGTGATAACTCTCTGAGTACAGGTAATGTAGTAGATTTCACCGGCAGTCCTATGTAACACCACAGATAACACAGTGATAACTCTCTGAGTACAGGTAATGTAGTAGATGTCACCGGCAGTCCTATGTAACACCACAGACAACACAGTGATAACTCTCTGAGTACAGGTAATGTAGTAGATGTCACCGGCAGTCCTATGTAACACCACAGATAACACAGTGATAACTCTCTGAGTACAGATAATGTAGTAGATGTCACCGGCAGTCCTATGTAACACCACAGATAACACAGTGATAACTCTCTATATACAGGTAATGTAGTAGATGTCACCGGCAGTCCTATGTAATACCACAGATAACACAGTGATAACTCTCTATATACAGGTAATGTAGTAGATGTCACCGGCAGTCCTATGTAACACCACAGATAACACAGTGATAACTCCCTGAGTACAGGTAATGTAGTAGATGTCACTGGCAGTCCTATGTAACACCACAGATAACACAGTGATAACTCTCTATATACAGTTAATGTAATAGATGTAACCGGCAGTCCTATGTAACACCACAGATAACACAGTGATAGCTCTATATATATAGGTGATGTAGTAGATGTCACTGGCAGTCCTATGTAATACCACAGATAACACAGTGATAACTCTCTATATACAGGTAATGTAGTAGATGTCACCGGCAGTCCTATGTAACACCACAGATAACACAGTGATAACTCTCTGAGTACAGGAAATGTAGTAGATGTCACCGGCAGTCCTATGTAACACCACAGATAACACAGTGATAACTCTCTATATACAGGTAATGTAATAGATGTAACCGGCAGTCCTATGTAACACCACAGATAACACAGTGATAACTCTCTTTATACAGGTAATGTAGTAGATGTCACCGGCAGTCCTATGTAACACCACAGATAACAGAGTGATAGCTCTCTATATATAGGTAATGTAGTAGATGTCACCAGCAGTCCTATGTAACACCACAGATAACACAGTGATAACTCTCTGAGTACAGGTAATGTAGTAGATGTCACCGGCAGTCCTATGTAACACCACAGATAACACAGTGATAACTCTCTGAGTACAGGTAATGTAGTAGATGTCACTGGCAGTCCTATGTAACACCACAGATAACACAGTGATAATTCTCTGAGTACAGGTAATGTAGTAGATGTCACCGGCAGTCCTATGTAACACCACAGATAACACAGTGATAATTCTCTGAGTACAGGTAATGTAGTAGATGTCACCGGCAGTCCTATGTAACACCACAGATAACACAGTGATAACTCTCTATACACAGGTAATGTAGTAGATGTCACCGGCAGTCCTATGTAACACCACAGACAATACAGTGATAACTCTCTGAGTACAGGTAATGTAGTAGATGTCACCGGCAGTCCTATGTAACACCACAGATAACACAGTGATAACTCTCTGAGTACAGGTAATGTAGTAGATTTCACCGGCAGTCCTATGTAACACCACAGATAACACAGTGATAATTCTCTGAGTACAGGTAATGTAGTAGATGTCACCGGCAGTCCTATGTAACACCACAGACAACACAGTGATAACTCTCTGAGTACAGGTAATGTAGTAAATGTCACCGGCAGTCCTATGTAACACCACAGATAACACAGTGATAACTCTCTATATACAGGTAATGTAGTAGATGTCACCGGCAGTCCTATGTAACACCACAGATAACACAGTGATAACTCTCTGAGTACAGATAATGTAGTAGATGTCACCGGCAGTCCTATGTAACACCACAGATAACACAGTGATAACTCTCTATATACAGGTAATGTAGTAGATGTCACCGGCAGTCCTATGTAACACCACAGATAACACAGTGATAACTCTCTGAGTACAGGTAATGTAGTAGATGTCACCGGCAGTCCTATGTAACACCACAGATAAGACAGTGATAACTCTCTGAGTACAGGTAATGTAGTAGATGTCACCAGCAGTCCTATGTAACACCACAGATAACACAGTGATAACTCTCTATATACAGGTAATGTAGTAGATGTCACCGGCAGTCCTATGTAATACCACAGATAACACAGTGATAACTCTCTGAGTACAGGTAATGTAGTAGATGTCACTGGCAGTCCTATGTAACACCACAGATAACACAGTGATAACTCTCTATATACAGGTAATGTAGTAGATGTGACCGGCAGTCCTATGTAACACCATAGATAACACAGTGATAACTCTCTATATACAGGTAATGTAGTAGATATCACCGTCAGTCCTATGTAACACCACAGATAACACAGTGATAACTCTCTATATACAGGTAATGTAGTAGATGTCACCGGCAGTCCTATGTAACACCACAGATAACACAGTGATAACTCTCTGAGTACAGGTAATGTAGTAGATGTCACTGGCAGTCCTATGTAACACCACAGATAACACAGTGATAACTCTCTATATACAGGTAATGTAGTAGATGTCACTGGCAGTCCTATGTAACACCACAGATAACACAGTGCTAACTCTTATACAGGTAATGTAGGAGATGTCACCGGCAGTCCTATGTAATACCACAGGTAACACAGTGATAACTCTCTATATACAGGTAATGTAGTAGATGTCACCGGCAGTCCTATGTAACACACAGATAACACAGTGATAACTCTCTATATACAGGTAATGTAGTAGATGTCACTGGCAGTCCTATGTAACACCACAGATAACACAGTGATAACTCTCTGAGTACAGGTAATGTAGTAGATGTCACCGGCAGTCCTATGTAACACCACAGATAACACAGTGATAACTCTCTATATACAGGTAATGTAGTAGATGTCACCGGCAGTCCTATGTAACACCACAGATAACACAGTGATAACTCTCTATATACAGGTAATGTAGTAGATGTCACCGGCAGTCCTATGTAACACCACAGATAACACAGTGATAGCTCTATATATATAGGTGATGTAGTAGATGTCACTGGCAGTCCTATGTAATACCACAGATAACACAGTGATAACTCTCTGAGTACAGGTAATGTAGTAGATGTCACCGGCAGTCCTATGTAACACCACAGATAACACAGTGATAACTCTCTATATACAGGTAATGTAGTAGATGTCACCGGCAGTCCTATGTAACACCACAGATAACACAGTGATAACTCTCTATATACAGGTAATGTAGTAGATGTCACCGGCAGTCCTATGTAACACCACAGATAACACAGTGATAGCTCTATATATATAGGTGATGTAGTAGATGTCACTGGCAGTCCTATGTAACACCACAGATAACACAGTGATAACTCCCTGAGTACAGGTAATGTAGTAGATGTCACTGGCAGTCCTATGTAACACCACAGATAACACAGTGATAACTCTCTATATACAGTTAATGTAATAGATGTAACCGGCAGTCCTATGTAACACCACAGATAACACAGTGATAGCTCTATATATATAGGTGATGTAGTAGATGTCACTGGCAGTCCTATGTAATACCACAGATAACACAGTGATAACTCTCTATATACAGGTAATGTAGTAGATGTCACCGGCAGTCCTATGTAACACCACAGATAACAGAGTGATAACTCTCTATATACAGGTAATGTAGTAGATGTCACCGGCAGTCCTATGTAATACCACAGATAACACAGTGATAACTCTCTGAGTACAGGTAATGTAGTAGATGTCACCAGCAGTCCTATGTAACACCACAGATAACACAGTGATAACTCTCTGAGTACAAGTAATGTAGTAGATGTCACCGGCAGTCCTATGTAACACCACAGATAACACAGTGATAACTCTCTGAGTACAGGTAATGTAGTAGATGTCACCGGCAGTCCTATGTAACACCACAGATAACACAGTGATAACTCTCTGAGTACAGGTAATGTAGTAGATGTCACTGGCAGTCCTATGTAACACCACAGATAACACAGTGATAATTCTCTGAGTACAGGTAATGTAGTAGATGTCACCGGCAGTCCTATGTAACACCACAGATAACACAGTGATAACTCTCTGAGTACAGGTAATGTAGTAGATTTCACCGGCAGTCCTATGTAACACCACAGATAACACAGTGATAATTCTCTGAGTACAGGTAATGTAGTAGATGTCACCGGCAGTCCTATGTAACACCACAGACAACACAGTGATAACTCTCTGAGTACAGGTAATGTAGTAGATGTCACCGGCAGTCCTATGTAACACCACAGATAACACAGTGATAACTCTCTATATACAGGTAATGTAGTAGATGTCACCGGCAGTCCTATGTAACACCACAGATAACACAGTGATAACTCTCTGAGTACAGATAATGTAGTAGATGTCACCGGCAGTCCTATGTAACACCACAGATAACACAGTGATAACTCTCTATATACAGGTAATGTAGTAGATGTCACCGGCAGTCCTATGTAACACCACAGATAACACAGTGATAACTCTCTGAGTACAGGTAATGTAGTAGATGTCACCGGCAGTCCTATGTAACACCACAGATAACACAGTGATAACTCTCTGAGTACAGGTAATGTAGTAGATGTCACCAGCAGTCCTATGTAACACCACAGATAACACAGTGATAACTCTCTGAGTACAGGTAATGTAGTAGATGTCACCGGCAGTCCTATGTAATACCACAGATAACACAGTGATAACTCTCTGAGTACAGGTAATGTAGTAGATGTCACCGGCAGTCCTATGTAACACCATAGATAACACAGTGATAACTCTCTATATACAGGTAATGTAGTAGATGTGACCGGCAGTCCTATGTAACACCACAGATAACACAGTGATAACTCTTTATATACAGGTAATGTAGTAGATGTCACCGGCAGTCCTATGTAACACCACAGATAACACAGTGATAACTCTCTGAGTACAGGTAATGTAGTAGATGTCACCGGCAGTCCTATGTAACACCACAGATAACACAGTGATAACTCTCTATATACAGGTAATGTAGTAGATGTCACCGGCAGTCCTATGTAATACCACAGATAACACAGTGATAACTCTCTGAGTACAGGTAATGTAGTAGATGTGACCGGCAGTCCTATGTAACACCATAGATAACACAGTGATAACTCTCTATATACAGGTAATGTAGTAGATATCACCGTCAGTCCTATGTAACACCACAGATAACACAGTGATAACTCTCTATATACAGGTAATGTAGTAGATGTCACTGGCAGTCCTATGTAACACCACAGATAACACAGTGCTAACTCTTATACAGGTAATGTAGTAGATGTCACTAGCAGTCCTATGTAACACCACAGATAACACAGTGATAACTCTCTATATACAGGTAATGTAGTAGATGCCACCGGCAGTCCTATGTAACACCACAGATAACACAGTGATAACTCTCTGAGTACAGGTAATGTAGTAGATGTCACCGGCAGTCCTATGTAACACCACCGATAACACAGTGATAGCTCTCTATATACAGGTAATGTAGTAGATGTCACCAGCAGTCCTATGTAACACCACAGATAACACAGTGATAACTCTTTATATACAGGTAATGTAGTAGATGTCACCGGCAGTCCTATGTAACACCACAGATAACACAGTGATAACTCTCTGAGTACAGGTAATGTAGTAGATGTCACCGGCAGTCCTATGTAACACCACAGATAACACAGTGATAACTCTCTATATACAGGTAATGTAGTAGATGTCACCAGCAGTCCTATGTAACACCACAGATAACACAGTGATAACTCTTTCTATACAGGTAATGTAATAGATGTCACCGGCAGTCCTATGTAACACCACAGATAACACAGTGATAACTCTTTATATACAGGTAATGTAGTAGATGTCACCAGCAGTCCTATGTAACACCACAGATAACACAGTGATAACTCTTTATATACAGGTGATGTAGTAGATGTCACCGGCAGTCCTATGTAACACCACAGATAACACAGTGATAACTCTCTGAGTACAGGTAATGTAGTAGATGTCACCGGCAGTCCTATGTAACACCACAGATAACACAGTGATAACTCTCTATATACAGGTAATGTAGTAGATGTCACCAGCAGTCCTATGTAACACCACAGATAACACAGTGATAACTCTTTATATACAGGTAATGTAGTAGATGTCACTGGCAGTCCTATGTAACACCACAGATAACACAGTGATAACTCTCTGAGTACAAGTATTGTAGTAGATGTCACCGGCAGTCCTATGTAACACCACAGATAACACAGTGATAATTCTCTGAGTACAGGTAATGTAGTAGATGTCACCGGCAGTCCTATGTAACACCACAGATAACACAGTGATAACTCTCTATATACAGGTAATGTAGTAGATGTCACCGGCAGTCCTATGTAACACCACAGATAACACAGTGATAACTCCCTGAGTACAGGTAATGTAGTAGATGTCACTGGCAGTCCTATGTAACACCACAGATAACACAGTGATAACTCTCTATATACAGTTAATGTAATAGATGTAACCGGCAGTCCTATGTAACACCACAGAAAACACAGTGATAGCTCTCTATATATAGGTAATGTAGTAGATGTCACCGGCAGTCCTATGTAACACCACAGATAACACAGTGATAACTCTCTATATACAGGTAATGTAGTAGATGTCACCGGCAGTCCTATGTAACACCACAGATAACACAGTGATAACTCCCTGAGCACAGGTAATGTAGTAGATGTCACCGGCAGTCCTATGTAACACTACAGATAACACAGTGATAACTCCCGATTACAGGTAATGTAGTAGATGTCACCGGCAGTCCTATGTAACACCACAGATAACACAGTGATAACTCTCTATATACAGGTAATGTAGTAGATGTCACTGGCAGTCCTATGTAATACCACAGATAACACAGTGATAACTCTCTATACACAGGTAATGTAATAGATGTCACCGGCAGTCCTATGTAACACCACAGATAACACAGTGATAACTCTCTATATACAGGTAATGTAGTAGATGTCACCGGCAGTCCTATGTAACACCACAGATAACACAGTGATAACTCTCTGAGTACAGGTAACGTAGTAGATGTCACCAGCAGTCCTATGTAACACCACAGATAACACAGTGATAACTCTCTATATACAGGTAATGTAGTAGATGTCACCGGCAGTCCTATGTAACACCACAGATAACACAGTGATAACTCTCTATATACAGGTAATGTAGTAGATGTCACCAGCAGTCCTATGTAACACCACAG
Source organism: Leptodactylus fuscus (assembly GCF_031893055.1). Classification (NCBI taxonomy): domain Eukaryota; kingdom Metazoa; phylum Chordata; class Amphibia; order Anura; family Leptodactylidae; genus Leptodactylus; species Leptodactylus fuscus. The sequence continues at coordinate 276,580,589 of NC_134266.1, read as the reverse complement.
ATAACACAGTGATAACTCTCTATATACAGGTAATGTAGTAGATGTGACCGGCAGTCCTATGTAACACCATAGATAACACAGTGATAACTCTCTATATACAGGTAATGTAGTAGATATCACCGTCAGTCCTATGTAACACCACAGATAACACAGTGATAACTCTCTGAGTACAGGTAATGTAGTAGATGTCACTGGCAGTCCTATGTAACACCACAGATAACACAGTGATAACTCTCTATATACAGGTAATGTAGTAGATGTCACCGGCAGTCCCATGTAACACCACAGATAACACAGTGATAACTCTCTATATACAGGTAATGTAGTAGATGCCACCGGCAGTCCTATGTAATACCACAGATAACACAGTGATAACTCTCTGAGTACAGGTAATGTAGTAGATGTCACCGGCAGTCCTATGTAACACCACAGATAACACAGTGATAACTCTCTATATACAGGTAATGTAGTAGATGTCACCAGCAGTCCTATGTAACACCACAGATAACACAGTGATAACTCTCTATATACAGGTAATGTAGTAGATGTCACCAGCAGTCCTATGTAACACCACAGATAACACAGTGATAGCTCTATATATATATAGGTAATGTAGTAGATGTCACCGGCAGTCCTATGTAATACCACAGATAACACAGTGATAACTCTCTATATACAGGTAATGTAGTAGATGTCACCGGCAGTCCTATGTAACACCACAGATAACACAGTGATAACTCTCTGAGTACAGGTAATGTAGTAGATGTCACCGGCAGTCCTATGTAACACCACAGATAACACAGTGATAACTCTCTGAGTACAGGTAATGTAGTAGATGTCACCGGCAGTCCTATGTAACACCACAGATAACACAGTGATAACTCTCTATATACAGGTAATGTAGTAGATGTCACCAGCAGTCCTATGTAACACCACAGATAACACAGTGATAACTCTTTATATACAGGTAATGTAGTAGATGTCACCGGCAGTCCTATGTAATACCACAGATAACACAGTGATAACTCTCTATATACAGGTAATGTAGTAGATGTCACCGGCAGTCCTATGTAACACCACAGATAACACAGTGATAATTCTCTGAGTACAGGTAATGTAGTAGATGTCACCGGCAGTCCTATGTAACACCACAGATAACAGAGTGATAGCTCTCTATATATAGGTAATGTAGTAGATTTCACCGGCAGTCCTATGTAACACCACAGATAACACAGTGATAACTCTCTATATCCAGGTAATGTAGTAGATGTCACTGGCAGTCCTATGTAATACCACAGATAACACAGTGATAACTCTCTATACACAGGTAATGTAATAGATGTCACCGGCAGTCCTATGTAACACCACAGATAACACAGTGATAACTCTCTATATACAGGTAATGTAGTAGATGTCACCGGCAGTCCTATGTAACACCACAGATAACACAGTGATAACTCTCTGAGTACAGGTAACGTAGTAGATGTCACCAGCAGTCCTATGTAACACCACAGATAACACAGTGATAACTCTCTATATACAGGTAATGTAGTAGATGTCACCGGCAGTCCTATGTAACACCACAGATAACACAGTGATAACTCTCTATATACAGGTAATGTAGTAGATGTCACCAGCAGTCCTATGTAACACCACAGATAACACAGTGATAACTCTCTATATACAGGTAATGTAGTAGATGTGACCGGCAGTCCTATGTAACACCATAGATAACACAGTGATAACTCTCTATATACAGGTAATGTAGTAGATATCACCGTCAGTCCTATGTAACACCACAGATAACACAGTGATAACTCTCTGAGTACAGGTAATGTAGTAGATGTCACTGGCAGTCCTATGTAACACCACAGATAACACAGTGATAACTCTCTATATACAGGTAATGTAGTAGATGTCACCGGCAGTCCCATGTAACACCACAGATAACACAGTGATAACTCTCTATATACAGGTAATGTAGTAGATGCCACCGGCAGTCCTATGTAATACCACAGATAACACAGTGATAACTCTCTGAGTACAGGTAATGTAGTAGATGTCACCGGCAGTCCTATGTAACACCACAGATAACACAGTGATAACTCTCTATATACAGGTAATGTAGTAGATGTCACCAGCAGTCCTATGTAACACCACAGATAACACAGTGATAACTCTCTATATACAGGTAATGTAGTAGATGTCACCAGCAGTCCTATGTAACACCACAGATAACACAGTGATAGCTCTATATATATATAGGTAATGTAGTAGATGTCACCGGCAGTCCTATGTAATACCACAGATAACACAGTGATAACTCTCTATATACAGGTAATGTAGTAGATGTCACCGGCAGTCCTATGTAACACCACAGATAACACAGTGATAACTCTCTGAGTACAGGTAATGTAGTAGATGTCACCGGCAGTCCTATGTAACACCACAGATAACACAGTGATAACTCTCTGAGTACAGGTAATGTAGTAGATGTCACCGGCAGTCCTATGTAACACCACAGATAACACAGTGATAACTCTCTATATACAGGTAATGTAGTAGATGTCACCAGCAGTCCTATGTAACACCACAGATAACACAGTGATAACTCTTTATATACAGGTAATGTAGTAGATGTCACCGGCAGTCCTATGTAATACCACAGATAACACAGTGATAACTCTCTATATACAGGTAATGTAGTAGATGTCACCGGCAGTCCTATGTAACACCACAGATAACACAGTGATAATTCTCTGAGTACAGGTAATGTAGTAGATGTCACCGGCAGTCCTATGTAACACCACAGATAACACAGTGATAACTCTCTATATACAGGTAATGTAGTAGATGTCACCGGCAGTTCTATGTAACACACAGATAACACAGTGATAATTCTCTATATACAGGTAATGTAGTAGATGTCACCGGCAGTCCTATGTAACAGCACAGATAACACAGTGATAACTCTCTATATACAGGTAATGTAGTAGATGTCACCGGCAGTCCTATGTAACAGCACAGATAACACAGTGATAACTCTCTATATACAGGTAATGTAGTAGATGTCACCGGCAGTCCTATGTAACACCACAGATAACACAATGATAACTCTCTGAGTACAGGTAATGTAGTAGATGTCACCGGCAGTCCTATGTAACACCACAGATAACACAGTGATAACTCTCTGAGTACAGGTAATGCAGTAGATATCACTGGCAGTCCTATGTAACACCACAGATAACACATTGATAACTCTCTATATACAGGTAATGTAGTAGATGTCACCGGCAGTCCTATGTAACACCACAGATAACACAGTGATAACTCTCTATATACAGGTAATGTAGTAGATGTCACCGGCAGTCCTATGTAACACCACAGATAACACAGTGATAACTCTCTATATACAGGTAATGTAGTAGATGTCACCGGCAGTCCTATGTAACACCACAGATAACACAGTGATAACTCTCTATAAACAGGTAATGTAGTAGATGTCACCAGCAGTCCTATGTAACACCACAGATAACACAGTGATAACTCTCTATATACAGGTAATGTAGTAGATGTCACTGGCAGTCCTATGTAACACCACAGATAACACAGTGATAACTCTCTGAGTACAGGTAATGCAGTAGATATCACTGGCAGTCCTATGTAACACCACAGATAACACATTGATAACTCTCTATATACAGGTAATGTAGTGGATGTCACCGGCAGTCCTATGTAACACCACAGATAACACAGTGATAACTCTCTATATACAGGTAATGTAGTAGATGTCACCGGCAGTCCTATGTAACACCACAGATAACACAGTGATAACTCTCTATATACAGGTAATGTAGTAGATGTCACCGGCAGTCCTATGTAACACCACAGATAACACAGTGATAACTCTCTATATACAGGTAATGTAGTAGATGTCACCGGCAGTCCTATGTAACACCACAGATAACACAGTGATAACTCTCTGAGTACAGATAATGTAGTAGATGTCACCGGCAGTCCTATGTAACACCACAGATAACACAGTGATAACTCTCTGAGTACAGGTAATGTAGTAGATGTCACCGGCAGTCCTATGTAACACCACAGATAACACAGTGATAACTCTCTGAGTACAGGTAATGTAGTAGATGTCACCGGCAGTCCTATGTAAAACCACAGATAACACAGTGATAACTCTCTGAGTACAGGTAATGTAGTAGATGTCACCGGCAGTCCTATGTAATACCACAGATAACACAGTGATAACTCTCTGAGTACAGGTAATGTAGTAGATGTCACCGGCAGTGCTATGTAACACCACAGATAACACAGTGATAACTCTGAGTACAGGTAATGTAGTAGATGTCACCGGCAGTCCTATGTAACACCACAGATAACACAGTGATAACTCTCTGAGTACAGGTAATGTAGTAGATGTCACCGGCAGTCCTATGTAACACCATAGATAACACAGTGATAACTCTCTATATACAGGTAATGTAGTAGATGTCACCGGCAGTCCTATGTAACACCACAGATAACACAGTGATAACTCTCTATATACAGGTAATGTAGTAGATGTCACCGGCAGTCCTATGTAACACCACAGATAACACAGTGATAACTCTCTATATACAGGTAATGTAGTAGATATCACCGTCAGTCCTATGTAACACCACAGATAACACAGTGATAACTCTCTATATACAGGTAATGTAGTAGATATCACCGTCAGTCCTATGTAACACTACAGATAACACAGTGATAACTCTCTGAGTACAGGTAATGTAGTAGATGTCACCGGCAGTCCTATGTAATACCACAGATAACACAGTGATAACTCTCTGAGTACAGGTAATGTAGTAGATGTCACCGGCAGTGCTATGTAACACCACAGATAACACAGTGATAACTCTGAGTACAGGTAATGTAGTAGATGTCACCGGCAGTCCTATGTAACACCACAGATAACACAGTGATAACTCTCTGAGTACAGGTAATGTAGTAGATGTCACCGGCAGTCCTATGTAACACCATAGATAACACAGTGATAACTCTCTATATACAGGTAATGTAGTAGATGTCACCGGCAGTCCTATGTAACACCACAGATAACACAGTGATAACTCTCTATATACAGGTAATGTAGTAGATATCACCGTCAGTCCTATGTAACACCACAGATAACACAGTGATAACTCTCTATATACAGGTAATGTAGTAGATGTCACCGGCAGTCCTATGTAACACCACAGATAACACAGTGATAACTCTCTATATACAGGTAATGTAGTAGATGTCACCGGCAGTCCTATGTAACACCACAGATAACACAGTGATAACTCTCTATATACAGGTAATGTAGTAGATGTCACCAGCAGTCCTATGTAACACCACAGATAACACAGTGATAACTCTTTATATACAGGTAATGTAGTAGATGTCACCGGCAGTCCTATGTAATACCACAGATAACACAGTGATAACTCTCTATATACAGGTAATGTAGTAGATGTCACCGGCAGTCCTATGTAACACCACAGATAACACAGTGATAACTCTCTGAGTACAGGTAATGTAGTAGATGTCACCGGCAGTCCTATGTAACAGCACAGATAACACAGTGATAACTCCCTGAGTACAGGTAATGTAGTAGATGTCACTGGCAGTCCTATGTAACACCACAGATAACACAGTGATAACTCTCTATATACAGTTAATGTAATAGATGTAACCGGCAGTCCTATGTAACACCACAGATAACACAGTGATAACACTCTGAGTACAGGAAATGTAGTAGATGTCACCGGCAGTCCTATGTAACACCACAGATAACACAGTGATAACTCTCTATATACAGGTAATGTAATAGATGTAACCGGCAGTCCTATGTAACACCACAGATAACACAGTGATAGCTCTATATATATAGGTGATGTAGTAGATGTCACTGGCAGTCCTATGTAATACCACAGATAACACAGTGATAACTCTCTATATACAGGTAATGTAGTAGATGTCACCGGCAGTCCTATGTAACACCACAGATAACACAGTGATAACTCTCTGAGTACAGGAAATGTAGTAGATGTCACCGGCAGTCCTATGTAACACTACAGATAACACAGTGATAACTCTCTATATACAGGTAATGTAGTAGATTTCACCGGCAGTCCTATGTAACACCACAGATAACACAGTGATAACTCTCTGAGTACAGATAATGTAGTAGATGTCACCGGCAGTCCTATGTAACACCACAGATAACACAGTGATAACTCTCTGAGTACAGGTAATGTAGTAGATGTCACCGGCAGTCCTATGTAACACCACAGATAACACAGTGATAACTCTCTATATACAGGTAATGTAGTAGATGTCACCGGCAGTCCTATGTAATACCACAGATAACACAGTGATAACTCTCTGAGTACAGGTAATGTAGTAGATGTCACCGGCAGTCCTATGTAACACCACAGATAACACAGTGATAACTCTGAGTACAGGTAATGTAGTAGATGTCACCGGCAGTCCTATGTAACACCACAGATAACACAGTGATAACTCTCTGAGTACAGGTAATGTAGTAGATGTCACCGGCAGTCCTATGTAACACCATAGATAACACAGTGATAACTCTCTATATACAGGTAATGTAGTAGATGTCACCGGCAGTCCTATGTAACACCACAGATAACACAGTGATAACTCTCTATATACAGGTAATGTAGTAGATATCACCGTCAGTCCTATGTAACACCACAGATAACACAGTGATAACTCTCTATATACAGGTAATGTAGTAGATGTCACCGGCAGTCCTATGTAAAACCACAGATAACACAGTGATAACTCTCTGAGTACAGGTAATGTAGTAGATGTCACCGGCAGTCCTATGTAACACCACAGATAACACAGTGATAACTCTCTATATACAGGTAATGTAGTAGATGTCACCAGCAGTCCTATGTAACACCACAGATAACACAGTGATAACTCTTTATATACAGGTAATGTAGTAGATGTCACCGGCAGTCCTATGTAACACCACAGATAACACAGTGATAACTCTCTATATACAGTTAATGTAATAGATGTAACCGGCAGTCCTATGTAACACCACAGATAACACAGTGATAGCTCTATATATATAGGTAATGTAGTAGATGTCACCGGCAGTCCTATGTAACACCACAGATAACACAGTGATAACTCCCTGAGTACAGGTAATGTAGTAGATGTCACTGGCAGTCCTATGTAACACCACAGATAACACAGTGATAACTCTCTATATACAGTTAATTTAATAGATGTAACCGGCAGTCCTATGTAACACCACAGATAACACATTGATAGCTCTATATATATAGGTGATGTAGTAGATGTCACTGGCAGTCCTATGTAATACCACAGATAACACAGTGATAACTCTCTATATACAGGTAATGTAGTAGATGTCACCGGCAGTCCTATGTAACACCACAGATAACACAGTGATAACTCTCTGAGTACAGGAAATGTAGTAGATGTCACCGGCAGTCCTATGTAACACCACAGATAACACAGTGATAACTCTCTTTATACAGGTAATGTAGTAGATGTCACCGGCAGTCCTATGTAACACCACAGATAACACAGTGATAACTCTCTATATACAGGTAATGTAATAGATGTAACCGGCAGTCCTATGTAACACCACAGATAACACAGTGATAACTCTCTTTATACAGGTAATGTAGTAGATGTCACCGGCAGTCCTATGTAACACCACAGATAACAGAGTGATAGCTCTCTATATATAGGTAATGTAGTAGATTTCACCGGCAGTCCTATGTAACACCACAGATAACACAGTGATAACTCTCTATATCCAGGTAATGTAGTAGATGTCACTGGTAGTCCTATGTAATACCACAGATAACACAGTGATAACTCTCTGAGTACAGGTAATGTAGTAGATGTCACCAGCAGTCCTATGTAACACCACAGATAACACAGTGATAACTCTCTGAGTACAAGTAATGTAGTAGATGTCACCGGCAGTCCTATGTAACACCACAGATAACACAGTGATAACTCTCTGAGTACAGGTAATGTAGTAGATGTCACTGGCAGTCCTATGTAACACCACAGATAACACAGTGATAATTCTCTGAGTACAGGTAATGTAGTAGATGTCACCGGCAGTCCTATGTAACACCACAGATAACACAGTGATAACTCTCTGAGTACAGGTAATGTAGTAGATTTCACCGGCAGTCCTATGTAACACCACAGATAACACAGTGATAACTCTCTGAGTACAGGTAATGTAGTAGATGTCACCGGCAGTCCTATGTAACACCACAGACAACACAGTGATAACTCTCTGAGTACAGGTAATGTAGTAGATGTCACCGGCAGTCCTATGTAACACCACAGATAACACAGTGATAACTCTCTGAGTACAGATAATGTAGTAGATGTCACCGGCAGTCCTATGTAACACCACAGATAACACAGTGATAACTCTCTATATACAGGTAATGTAGTAGATGTCACCGGCAGTCCTATGTAATACCACAGATAACACAGTGATAACTCTCTATATACAGGTAATGTAGTAGATGTCACCGGCAGTCCTATGTAACACCACAGATAACACAGTGATAACTCCCTGAGTACAGGTAATGTAGTAGATGTCACTGGCAGTCCTATGTAACACCACAGATAACACAGTGATAACTCTCTATATACAGTTAATGTAATAGATGTAACCGGCAGTCCTATGTAACACCACAGATAACACAGTGATAGCTCTATATATATAGGTGATGTAGTAGATGTCACTGGCAGTCCTATGTAATACCACAGATAACACAGTGATAACTCTCTATATACAGGTAATGTAGTAGATGTCACCGGCAGTCCTATGTAACACCACAGATAACACAGTGATAACTCTCTGAGTACAGGAAATGTAGTAGATGTCACCGGCAGTCCTATGTAACACCACAGATAACACAGTGATAACTCTCTATATACAGGTAATGTAATAGATGTAACCGGCAGTCCTATGTAACACCACAGATAACACAGTGATAACTCTCTTTATACAGGTAATGTAGTAGATGTCACCGGCAGTCCTATGTAACACCACAGATAACAGAGTGATAGCTCTCTATATATAGGTAATGTAGTAGATGTCACCAGCAGTCCTATGTAACACCACAGATAACACAGTGATAACTCTCTGAGTACAGGTAATGTAGTAGATGTCACCGGCAGTCCTATGTAACACCACAGATAACACAGTGATAACTCTCTGAGTACAGGTAATGTAGTAGATGTCACTGGCAGTCCTATGTAACACCACAGATAACACAGTGATAATTCTCTGAGTACAGGTAATGTAGTAGATGTCACCGGCAGTCCTATGTAACACCACAGATAACACAGTGATAATTCTCTGAGTACAGGTAATGTAGTAGATGTCACCGGCAGTCCTATGTAACACCACAGATAACACAGTGATAACTCTCTATACACAGGTAATGTAGTAGATGTCACCGGCAGTCCTATGTAACACCACAGACAATACAGTGATAACTCTCTGAGTACAGGTAATGTAGTAGATGTCACCGGCAGTCCTATGTAACACCACAGATAACACAGTGATAACTCTCTGAGTACAGGTAATGTAGTAGATTTCACCGGCAGTCCTATGTAACACCACAGATAACACAGTGATAATTCTCTGAGTACAGGTAATGTAGTAGATGTCACCGGCAGTCCTATGTAACACCACAGACAACACAGTGATAACTCTCTGAGTACAGGTAATGTAGTAAATGTCACCGGCAGTCCTATGTAACACCACAGATAACACAGTGATAACTCTCTATATACAGGTAATGTAGTAGATGTCACCGGCAGTCCTATGTAACACCACAGATAACACAGTGATAACTCTCTGAGTACAGATAATGTAGTAGATGTCACCGGCAGTCCTATGTAACACCACAGATAACACAGTGATAACTCTCTATATACAGGTAATGTAGTAGATGTCACCGGCAGTCCTATGTAACACCACAGATAACACAGTGATAACTCTCTGAGTACAGGTAATGTAGTAGATGTCACCGGCAGTCCTATGTAACACCACAGATAAGACAGTGATAACTCTCTGAGTACAGGTAATGTAGTAGATGTCACCAGCAGTCCTATGTAACACCACAGATAACACAGTGATAACTCTCTATATACAGGTAATGTAGTAGATGTCACCGGCAGTCCTATGTAATACCACAGATAACACAGTGATAACTCTCTGAGTACAGGTAATGTAGTAGATGTCACTGGCAGTCCTATGTAACACCACAGATAACACAGTGATAACTCTCTATATACAGGTAATGTAGTAGATGTGACCGGCAGTCCTATGTAACACCATAGATAACACAGTGATAACTCTCTATATACAGGTAATGTAGTAGATATCACCGTCAGTCCTATGTAACACCACAGATAACACAGTGATAACTCTCTATATACAGGTAATGTAGTAGATGTCACCGGCAGTCCTATGTAACACCACAGATAACACAGTGATAACTCTCTGAGTACAGGTAATGTAGTAGATGTCACTGGCAGTCCTATGTAACACCACAGATAACACAGTGATAACTCTCTATATACAGGTAATGTAGTAGATGTCACTGGCAGTCCTATGTAACACCACAGATAACACAGTGCTAACTCTTATACAGGTAATGTAGGAGATGTCACCGGCAGTCCTATGTAATACCACAGGTAACACAGTGATAACTCTCTATATACAGGTAATGTAGTAGATGTCACCGGCAGTCCTATGTAACACACAGATAACACAGTGATAACTCTCTATATACAGGTAATGTAGTAGATGTCACTGGCAGTCCTATGTAACACCACAGATAACACAGTGATAACTCTCTGAGTACAGGTAATGTAGTAGATGTCACCGGCAGTCCTATGTAACACCACAGATAACACAGTGATAACTCTCTATATACAGGTAATGTAGTAGATGTCACCGGCAGTCCTATGTAACACCACAGATAACACAGTGATAACTCTCTATATACAGGTAATGTAGTAGATGTCACCGGCAGTCCTATGTAACACCACAGATAACACAGTGATAGCTCTATATATATAGGTGATGTAGTAGATGTCACTGGCAGTCCTATGTAATACCACAGATAACACAGTGATAACTCTCTGAGTACAGGTAATGTAGTAGATGTCACCGGCAGTCCTATGTAACACCACAGATAACACAGTGATAACTCTCTATATACAGGTAATGTAGTAGATGTCACCGGCAGTCCTATGTAACACCACAGATAACACAGTGATAACTCTCTATATACAGGTAATGTAGTAGATGTCACCGGCAGTCCTATGTAACACCACAGATAACACAGTGATAGCTCTATATATATAGGTGATGTAGTAGATGTCACTGGCAGTCCTATGTAACACCACAGATAACACAGTGATAACTCCCTGAGTACAGGTAATGTAGTAGATGTCACTGGCAGTCCTATGTAACACCACAGATAACACAGTGATAACTCTCTATATACAGTTAATGTAATAGATGTAACCGGCAGTCCTATGTAACACCACAGATAACACAGTGATAGCTCTATATATATAGGTGATGTAGTAGATGTCACTGGCAGTCCTATGTAATACCACAGATAACACAGTGATAACTCTCTATATACAGGTAATGTAGTAGATGTCACCGGCAGTCCTATGTAACACCACAGATAACAGAGTGATAACTCTCTATATACAGGTAATGTAGTAGATGTCACCGGCAGTCCTATGTAATACCACAGATAACACAGTGATAACTCTCTGAGTACAGGTAATGTAGTAGATGTCACCAGCAGTCCTATGTAACACCACAGATAACACAGTGATAACTCTCTGAGTACAAGTAATGTAGTAGATGTCACCGGCAGTCCTATGTAACACCACAGATAACACAGTGATAACTCTCTGAGTACAGGTAATGTAGTAGATGTCACCGGCAGTCCTATGTAACACCACAGATAACACAGTGATAACTCTCTGAGTACAGGTAATGTAGTAGATGTCACTGGCAGTCCTATGTAACACCACAGATAACACAGTGATAATTCTCTGAGTACAGGTAATGTAGTAGATGTCACCGGCAGTCCTATGTAACACCACAGATAACACAGTGATAACTCTCTGAGTACAGGTAATGTAGTAGATTTCACCGGCAGTCCTATGTAACACCACAGATAACACAGTGATAATTCTCTGAGTACAGGTAATGTAGTAGATGTCACCGGCAGTCCTATGTAACACCACAGACAACACAGTGATAACTCTCTGAGTACAGGTAATGTAGTAGATGTCACCGGCAGTCCTATGTAACACCACAGATAACACAGTGATAACTCTCTATATACAGGTAATGTAGTAGATGTCACCGGCAGTCCTATGTAACACCACAGATAACACAGTGATAACTCTCTGAGTACAGATAATGTAGTAGATGTCACCGGCAGTCCTATGTAACACCACAGATAACACAGTGATAACTCTCTATATACAGGTAATGTAGTAGATGTCACCGGCAGTCCTATGTAACACCACAGATAACACAGTGATAACTCTCTGAGTACAGGTAATGTAGTAGATGTCACCGGCAGTCCTATGTAACACCACAGATAACACAGTGATAACTCTCTGAGTACAGGTAATGTAGTAGATGTCACCAGCAGTCCTATGTAACACCACAGATAACACAGTGATAACTCTCTGAGTACAGGTAATGTAGTAGATGTCACCGGCAGTCCTATGTAATACCACAGATAACACAGTGATAACTCTCTGAGTACAGGTAATGTAGTAGATGTCACCGGCAGTCCTATGTAACACCATAGATAACACAGTGATAACTCTCTATATACAGGTAATGTAGTAGATGTGACCGGCAGTCCTATGTAACACCACAGATAACACAGTGATAACTCTTTATATACAGGTAATGTAGTAGATGTCACCGGCAGTCCTATGTAACACCACAGATAACACAGTGATAACTCTCTGAGTACAGGTAATGTAGTAGATGTCACCGGCAGTCCTATGTAACACCACAGATAACACAGTGATAACTCTCTATATACAGGTAATGTAGTAGATGTCACCGGCAGTCCTATGTAATACCACAGATAACACAGTGATAACTCTCTGAGTACAGGTAATGTAGTAGATGTGACCGGCAGTCCTATGTAACACCATAGATAACACAGTGATAACTCTCTATATACAGGTAATGTAGTAGATATCACCGTCAGTCCTATGTAACACCACAGATAACACAGTGATAACTCTCTATATACAGGTAATGTAGTAGATGTCACTGGCAGTCCTATGTAACACCACAGATAACACAGTGCTAACTCTTATACAGGTAATGTAGTAGATGTCACTAGCAGTCCTATGTAACACCACAGATAACACAGTGATAACTCTCTATATACAGGTAATGTAGTAGATGCCACCGGCAGTCCTATGTAACACCACAGATAACACAGTGATAACTCTCTGAGTACAGGTAATGTAGTAGATGTCACCGGCAGTCCTATGTAACACCACCGATAACACAGTGATAGCTCTCTATATACAGGTAATGTAGTAGATGTCACCAGCAGTCCTATGTAACACCACAGATAACACAGTGATAACTCTTTATATACAGGTAATGTAGTAGATGTCACCGGCAGTCCTATGTAACACCACAGATAACACAGTGATAACTCTCTGAGTACAGGTAATGTAGTAGATGTCACCGGCAGTCCTATGTAACACCACAGATAACACAGTGATAACTCTCTATATACAGGTAATGTAGTAGATGTCACCAGCAGTCCTATGTAACACCACAGATAACACAGTGATAACTCTTTCTATACAGGTAATGTAATAGATGTCACCGGCAGTCCTATGTAATACCACAGATAACACAGTGATAACTCTCTATATACAGGTAATGTAGTAGATGTCACCGGCAGTCCTATGTAACAGCACAGATAACACAGTGATAACTCTCTATATACAGGTAATGTAGTAGATGTCACCGGCAGTCCTATGTAACACCACAGATAACACAGTGATAACTCTCTGAGTACAGGTAATGTAGTAGATGTCACCGGCAGTCCTATGTAACACCACAGATAACACAGTGATAACTCTCTATATACAGGTAATGTAGTAGATGTGACCGGCAGTCCTATGTAACACCATAGATAACACAGTGATAACTCTCTATATACAGGTAATGTAGTAGATATCACCGTCAGTCCTATGTAACACCACAGATAACACAGTGATAACTCTCTATATACAGGTAATGTAGTAGATGTCACTGGCAGTCCTATGTAACACCACAGATAACACAGTGATAACTCTCTATATACAGGTAATGTAGTAGATGCCACCGGCAGTCCTATGTAACACCACAGATAACACAGTGATAACTCTCTGAGTACAGGTAATGTAGTAGATGTCACCGGCAGTCCTATGTAACACCACCGATAACACAGTGATAGCTCTCTATATACAGGTAATGTAGTAGATGTCACCAGCAGTCCTATGTAACACCACAGATAACACAGTGATAACTCTTTATATACAGGTAATGTAGTAGATGTCACCGGCAGTCCTATGTAATACCACAGATAACACAGTGATAACTCTCTATATACAGGTAATGTAGTAGATGTCACCGGCAGTCCTATGTAACACCACAGATAACACAGTGATAACTCTCTGAGTACAGGTAATGTAGTAGATGTCACCGGCAGTCCTATGTAACACCACAGATAACACAGTGATAACTCTCTATATACAGGTAATGTAGTAGATGTCACCAGCAGTCCTATGTAACACCACAGATAACACAGTGATAACTCTTTCTATACAGGTAATGTAATAGATGTCACCGGCAGTCCTATGTAATACCACAGATAACACAGTGATAACTCTCTATATACAGGTAATGTAGTAGATGTCACCGGCAGTCCTATGTAACACCACAGATAACACAGTGATAATTCTCTGAGTACAGGTAATGTAGTAGATGTCACCGGCAGTCCTATGTAACACCACAGATAACACAGTGATAACTCTCTGAGTACAGGTAATGTAGTAGATGTCACCGGCAGTCCTATGTAACACCACAGATAACACAGTGATAACTCCCGATTACAGGTAATGTAGTAGATGTCACCGGCAGTCCTATGTAACACTACAGATAACAGAGTGATAGCTCTCTATATATAGGTAATGTAGTAGATTTCACCGGCAGTCCTATGTAACACCATAGATAACACAGTGATAACTCTCTGAGTACAGGTAATGTAGTAGATGTCACCGGCAGTCCTATGTAACACCATAGATAACACAGTGATAACTCTCTGAGTACAGGAAATGTAGTAGATGTCACCGGCAGTCCTATGTAACAGCACAGATAACACAGTGATAACTCTCTATATACAGGTAATGTAGTAGATGTCACCGGCAGTCCTATGTAACACCATAGATAACACAGTGATAACTCTCTGAGTACAGGTAATGTAGTAGATGTCACCGCCAGTCCTATGTAACACCACAGATAACACAGTGATAACTCTCTGAGTACAGGTAATGTAGTAGATGTCACCGGCAGTCCTATGTAACACCACAGATAACACAGTGATAACTCTCTATATACAGGTAATGTAGTAGATGTCACCGGCAGTCCTATGTAACACCACAGATAACACAGTGATAGCTCTCTATATACAGGTAATGTAGTAGATGTCAGCGGCAGTCCTATGTAACACCACATATAACACAGTGATAACTCTCTATATACAGGTAATGTAGTAGATGTCACCGGCAGTCCTATGTAACACCACAGATAACACAGTGATAACTCTCTATATACAGGTAATGTAGTAGATGTCACCGGCAGTCCCATGTAACACCACAGATAACACAGTGATAACTCCCTGAGTACAGGTAATGTAGTAGATGTCACCGGCAGTCCTATGTAACACCACAGATAACACAGTGATAACTCTCTGAGTACAGGTAATGTAGTAGATGTCACCGGCAGTCCTATGTAACACCACAGATAACACAGTGATAACTCTTTATATACAGGTAATGTAGTAGATGTCAGCGGCAGTCCTATGTAACACCACAGATAACACAGTGATAACTCTTTATATACAGGTAATGAAGTAGATGTCACCGGCAGTCCTATGTAACACCACAGATAACACAGTGATAACTCTCTGAGTACAGGTAATGTAGTAGATGTCACTGGCAGTCCTATGTAACACCACAGATAACACAGTGATAACACTCTGAGTACAGGTAATGTAGTAGATGTCACCGGCAGTCCTATGTAACACCACAGATAACACAGTGATAGCTCTCTATATACAGGTAATGTAGTAGATGTCAGCGGCAGTCCTATGTAACACCACATATAACACAGTGATAACTCTTTATATACAGGTAATGAAGTAGATGTCACCGGCAGTCCTATGTAACACCACAGATAACACAGTGATAGCTCTCTATATACAGGTAATGTAGTAGATGTCAGCGGCAGTCCTATGTAACACCACATATAACACAGTGATAACTCTCTATATACAGGTAATGTAGTAGATGTCACCGGCAGTCCTATGTAACACCACAGATAACACAGTGATAGCTCTCTATATACAGGTAATGTAGTAGATGTCAGCGGCAGTCCTATGTAACACCACATATAACACAGTGATAACTCTCTATATACAGGTAATGTAGTAGATGTCACCGGCAGTCCTATGTAACACCACAGATAACACAGTGATAACTCTCTATATACAGGTAATGTAGTAGATGTCACCGGCAGTCCCATGTAACACCACAGATAACACAGTGATAACTCCCTGAGTACAGGTAATGTAGTAGATGTCACCGGCAGTCCTATGTAACACCACAGATAACACAGTGATAACTCTCTGAGTACAGGTAATGTAGTAGATGTCTCCGGCAGTCCTATGTAACACACAGATAACACAGTGATAACTCCCTGAGTACAGGTAATGTAGTAGATGTCACCGGCAGTCCTATGTAACACCACAGATAACACAGTGATAACTCTCTATATACAGGTAATGTAGTAGATGTCACCGACAGTCCTATGTAACACCACAGATAACACAGTGATAACTCTCTGAGTACAGGTAATGTAGTAGATGTCACCGGCAGTCCTATGTAACACCACAGATAACACAGTGATAACTCTCTATATACAGGTAATGTAGTAGATGTCACCGGCAGTCCTATGTAACACTACAGATAACACAGTGATAACTCTCTGAGTACAGGTAATGTAGTAGATGTCACTGGCAGTCCTATGTAACACCACAGATAACACAGTGATAACTTTCTATATACAGGTAATGTAGTAGATGTCACCGGCAGTCCTATGTAACACTACAGATAACACAGTGATAACTCTCTGAGTACAGGTAATGTAGTAGATGTCACTGGCAGTCCTATGTAACACCACAGATAACACAGTGATAACTCTCTATATACAGGTAATGTAGTAGATATCACTGGCAGTCCTACGTAACACCACAGATAACACAGTGATAACTCTCTATATACAGGTAATGTAGTAGATGTCACCGGCAGTCCTATGTAACACCACAGATAGCACAGTGATAACTCTCTGAGTACAGGTAATGTAGTAGATGTCTCCGGCAGTCCTATGTAACACACAGATAACACAGTGATAACTCTCTATATACAGGTAATGTAGTAGATGCCACCGGCAGTCCTATGTAACACCACAGATAACACAGTGATAACTCTCTATATACAGGTAATGTAGTAATGTCACCGGCAGTCCTATGTAACACCACAGATAACACAGTGATAACTCTCTATATACAGGTAATGTAGTAATGTCACCGGCAGTCCTATGTAACACCACAGATAATACAGTGATAACTCTCTATATACAGGTAATGTAGTAATGTCACTGGCAGTCCTATGTAACACCACAGATAACACAGTGATAACTCTCTATATACAGGTAATGTAGTAGATGTCACCGGCAGTCCTATGTAACACACAGATAACACAGTGATAACTCTCTATATACAGGTAATGTAGTAGATGTCACCGGCATTCCTATGTAACACCACAGATAACACAATGATAACTCTCTATATACAGGTAATGTAGTAGATGTCACCGGCAGTCCTATGTAACACTACAGATAACACAGTGATAACTCTCTGAGTACAGGTAATGTAGTAGATATCACTGACAGTCCTATGTAACACCACAGATAACACATTGATAACTCTCTATATACAGGTAATGTAGTAGATGTCACCGGCAGTCCTATGTAACACCACAGATAACACAGTGATAACTCTCTATATACAGGTAATGTAGTAGATGTCACCGGCAGTCCTATGTAACACCACAGATAACACAGTGATAACTCTCTGAGTACAGGTAATGTAGTAGATGTCACCGGCAGTCCTATGTAACACCACAGATAACACAGTGATAACTCTCTGAGTACAGGTAATGTAGTAGATGTCACTGGCAGTCCTATGTAACACCACAGATAACACAGTGATAACTCTCTATATACAGGTAATGTAGTAGATATCACTGGCAGTCCTACGTAACACCACAGATAACACAGTGATAACTCTCTATATACAGGTAATGTAGTAGATGTCACCGGCAGTCCTATGTAACACCACAGATAGCACAGTGATAACTCTCTGAGTACAGGTAATGTAGTAGATGTCACCGGCAGTCCTATGTAACACCACAGATAACACAGTGATAACTCTCTATATACAGGTAATGTAGTAGATGTCACCGGCAGTCCTATGTAACACCACAGATAACACAGTGATAACTCTCTATATACAGGTAATGTAGTAGATATCACTGGCAGTCCTACGTAACACCACAGATAACACAGTGATAACTCTCTATATACAGGTAATGTAGTAGATGTCACCGGCAGTCCTATGTAACACCACAGATAGCACAGTGATAACTCTCTGAGTACAGGTAATGTAGTAGATGTCACCGGCAGTCCTATGTAACACCACAGATAACACAGTGATAACTCTCTATATACAGGTAATGTAGTAGATGTCACCGGCAGTCCTATGTAACACCACAGATAACACAGTGATAACTCTTTATATACAGGTAATGTAGTAGATGTCACCGGCAGTCCTATGTAATACCACAGATAACACAGTGATAACTCTCTATATACAGGTAATGTAGTAGATGTCACCGGCAGTCCTATGTAACACCACAGATAACACAGTGATAACTCTCTGAGTACAGGTAATGTAGTAGATGTCACCGGCAGTCCTATGTAACACCACAGATAACACAGTGATAACTCTCTGAGTACAGGTAATGTAGTAGATGTCACCGGCAGTCCTATGTAACACCACAGATAACACAGTGATAACTCTCTATATACAGGTAATGTAGTAGATGTCACCAGCAGTCCTATGTAACACCACAGATAACACAGTGATAACTCTCTGAGTACAGGTAATGTAGTAGATGTCACCGGCAGTCCCATGTAACACCACAGATAACACGGTGATAACTCTTTCTATACAGGTAATGTAATAGATGTCACCGGCAGTCCTATGTAATACCACAGATAACACAGTGATAACTCTCTATATACAGGTAATGTAGTAGATGTCACCGGCAGTCCTATGTAACACCACAGATAACACAGTGATAATTCTCTGAGTACAGGTAATGTAGTAGATGTCACCGGCAGTCCTATGTAACACCACAGATAACACAGTGATAACTCCCTGAGTACAGGTAATGTAGTAGATGTCACTGGCAGTCCTATGTAACACCACAGATAACACAGTGATATCTCTCTATATACAGTTAATGTAATAGATGTAACCGGCAGTCCTATGTAACACCACAGATAACACAGTGATAGCTCTATATATATAGGTAATGTAGTAGATGTCACCGGCAGTCCTATGTAACACTACAGATAACACAGTGATGACTCTCTATATACAGGTAATGTAGTAGATGTCACCGGCAGTCCTATGTAACACCACAGATAACACAGTGATAACTCTCTATATACAGGTAATGTAGTAGATGTCACCGGCAGTCCTATGTAACACCACAGATAACACAGTGATAACTCTTTATATACAGGTAATGTAATAGATGTCACCGGCAGTCCTATGTAATACCACAGATAACACAGTGATAACTCTCTATATACAGGTAATGTAGTAGATGTCACCGGCAGTCCTATGTAACACCACAGATAACACAGTGATAACTCTCTATATACAGGTAATGTAGTAGATGTCACCGGCAGTCCTATGTAACACCACAGATAACACAGTGATAATTCTCTGAGTACAGGTAATGTAGTAGATGTCACCGGCAGTCCTATGTAACACCACAGATAACACAGTGATAGCTCTATATATATAGGTAATGTAGTAGATGTCACCGGCAGTCCTATGTAATACCACAGATAACACAGTGATAACTCTCTATATACAGGTAATGTAGTAGATGTCACCGGCAGTCCTATGTAACACCACAGATAACACAGTGATAACTCTCTGAGTACAGGTAATGTAGTAGATGTCACCGGCAGTCCTATGTAACACCACAGATAACACAGTGATAACTCTCTGAGTACAGGTAATGTAGTAGATGTCACCGGCAGTCCTATGTAACACCACAGATAACAGAGTGATAGCTCTCTATATATAGGTAATGTAGTAGATTTCACCGGCAGTCCTATGTAATACCACAGATAACACAGTGATAACTCCCTGAGTATAGGTAATGTAGTAGATGTCACCAGCAGTCCTATGTAACACCACAGATAACACAGTGATAACTCTCTATATACAGGTAATGTAGTAGATGTCACCGGCAGTCCTATGTAACACCATAGATAACACAGTGATAACTCTCTGAGTACAGGTAATGTAGTAGATGTCACCGGCAGTCCTATGTAACACCACAGATAACACAGTGATAACTCTCTATATACAGGTAATGTAGTAGATGTCACCAGCAGTCCTATGTAACACCACAGATAACACAGTGATAACTCTTTATATACAGGTAATGAAGTAGATGTCACCGGCAGTCCTATGTAACACCACAGATAACACAGTGATAACTCTCTGAGTACAGGTAATGTAGTAGATGTCACTGGCAGTCCTATGTAACACCACAGATAACACAGTGATAACACTCTGAGTACAGGTAATGTAGTAGATGTCACCGGCAGTCCTATGTAACACCACAGATAACACAGTGATAACTCTCTATATACAGGTAATGTAGTAGATGTCACCGGCAGTCCTATGTAACACCACATATAACACAGTGATAACTCTCTATATACAGGTAATGTAGTAGATGTCACCGGCAGTCCTATGTAACACCACAGATAACACAGTGATAACTCTCTATATACAGGTAATGTAGTAGATGTCACCGGCAGTCCCATGTAACACCACAGATAACACAGTGATAACTCCCTGAGTACAGGTAATGTAGTAGATGTCACCGGCAGTCCTATGTAACACCACAGATAACACAGTGATAACTCTCTGAGTACAGGTAATGTAGTAGATGTCTCCGGCAGTCCTATGTAACACACAGATAACACAGTGATAACTCCCTGAGTACAGGTAATGTAGTAGATGTCACCGGCAGTCCTATGTAACACCACAGATAACACAGTGATAACTCTCTATATACAGGTAATGTAGTAGATGTCACCGACAGTCCTATGTAACACCACAGATAACACAGTGATAACTCTCTGAGTACAGGTAATGTAGTAGATGTCACCGGCAGTCCTATGTAACACCACAGATAACACAGTGATAACTCTCTATATACAGGTAATGTAGTCACCGGCAGTCCTATGTAACACCACAGATAACACAGTGATAACTCTCTGAGTGCAGGTAATGTAGTAGATGTCACCGGCAGTCCTATGTAACACCACAGATAACACAGTGATAACTCTCTATATACAGGTAATGTAGTAGATGTCACCAGCAGTCCTATGTAACACCACAGATAACACAGTGATAACTCTCTGAGTACAGGTAATGTAGTAGATGTCTCCGGCAGTCCTATGTAACACACAGATAACACAGTGATAACTCTCTATATACAGGTAATGTAGTAGATGTCACCGACAGTCCTATGTAACACCACAGATAACACAGTGATAACTCTCTATATACAGGTAATGTAGTAATGTCACTGGCAGTCCTATGTAACACCACAGATAACACAGTGATAACTCTCTATATACAGGTAATGTAGTAGATGTCACCGGCAGTCCTATGTAACACACAGATAACACAGTGATAACTCTCTATATACAGGTAATGTAGTAGATGTCACCGGCAGTCCTATGTAACACCACAGATAACACAATGATAACTCTCTATATACAGGTAATGTAGTAGATGTCACCGGCAGTCCTATGTAACACTACAGATAACACAGTGATAACTCTCTGAGTACAGGTAATGTAGTAGATATCACTGACAGTCCTATGTAACACCACAGATAACACATTGATAACTCTCTATATACAGGTAATGTAGTAGATGTCACCGGCAGTCCTATGTAACACCACAGATAACACAGTGATAACTCTCTGAGTACAGGTAATGTAGTAGATGTCACCGGCAGTCCTATGTAACACCACAGATAACACAGTGATAACTCTCTGAGTACAGGTAATGTAGTAGATGTCACTGGCAGTCCTATGTAACACCACAGATAACACAGTGATAACTCTCTGAGTACAGGTAATGTAGTAGATGTCACTGGCAGTCCTATGTAACACCACAGATAACACAGTGATAACTCTCTGAGTACAGGTAATGTAGTAGATGTCACTGGCAGTCCTATGTAACACTACAGATAACACAGTGATAACTCTCTATATACAGGTAATGTAGTAGATGTCACCGGCAGTCCTATGTAACACCACAGATAACACAGTGATAACTCTCTATATACAGGTAATGTAGTAGATATCACTGGCAGTCCTATGTAACACCACAGATAACACAGTGATAACTCTCTATATACAGGTAATGTAGTAGATGTCACCGGCAGTCCTATGTAACACCACAGATAACACAGTGATAACTCTCTATATACAGGTAATGTAGTAGATGTCACCGGCAGTCCTATGTAACACCACAGATAGCACAGTGATAACTCTCTGAGTACAGGTAATGTAGTAGATGTCACCGGCAGTCCTATGTAACACCACAGATAACACAGTGATAACTCTCTATATACAGGTAATGTAGTAGATATCACTGGCAGTCCTATGTAACACCACAGATAACACATTGATAACTCTCTGTATACAGGTAATGTAGTAGATGTCACCGGCAGTCCTATGTAACACCACAGATAACACAGTGATAACTCTCTATATACAGGTAATGTAGTAGATGTCACCGGCAGTCTTATGTAACACCACAGATAACACATTGATAACTCTCTGTATACAGGTAATGTAGTAGATGTCACCGGCAGTCCTATGTAACACCACAGATAACACAGTGATAACTCTCTGAGTACAGGTAATGTAGTAGATGTCACTGGCAGTCCTATGTAACACCACATATAACACAGTGATAACTTTCTATATACAGGTAATGTTGTAGATGTCAACGGCAGTCCTATG
Source organism: Leptodactylus fuscus (assembly GCF_031893055.1). Classification (NCBI taxonomy): domain Eukaryota; kingdom Metazoa; phylum Chordata; class Amphibia; order Anura; family Leptodactylidae; genus Leptodactylus; species Leptodactylus fuscus. The sequence continues at coordinate 276,556,723 of NC_134266.1, read as the reverse complement.
TAACACCACAGATAACACAGTGATAACTCTCTATATACAGGTAATGTAGTAGATATCACTGGCAGTCCTATGTAACACCACAGATAACACAGTGATAACTCTCTATATACAGGTAATGTAGTAGATGTCACTGGCAGTCCTATGTAACACCACAGATAACACAGTGATAACTCTCTGAGTGCAGGTAATGTAGTAGATGTCACCGGCAGTCCTATGTAACACCACAGATAACACAGTGATAACTCTCTATATACAGGTAATGTAGTAGATGTCACCGGCAGTCCTATGTAACACACAGATAACACAGTGATAACTCTCTATATACAGGTAATGTAGTAGATGTCACCGGCAGTCCTATGTAACACCACAGATAACACAGTGATAACTCTCTATATACAGGTAATGTAGTAATGTCACTGGCAGTCCTATGTAACACCACAGATAACACAGTGATAACTCTCTATATACAGGTAATGTAGTAGATGTCACCGGCAGTCCTATGTAACACACAGATAACACAGTGATAACTCTCTATATACAGGTAATGTAGTAGATGTCACCGGCAGTCCTATGTAACACCACAGATAACACAATGATAACTCTCTATATACAGGTAATGTAGTAGATGTCACCGGCAGTCCTATGTAACACTACAGATAACACAGTGATAACTCTCTGAGTACAGGTAATGTAGTAGATATCACTGACAGTCCTATGTAACACCACAGATAACACATTGATAACTCTCTATATACAGGTAATGTAGTAGATGTCACCGGCAGTCCTATGTAACACCACAGATAACACAGTGATAACTCTCTGAGTACAGGTAATGTAGTAGATGTCACCGGCAGTCCTATGTAACACCACAGATAACACAGTGATAACTCTCTGAGTACAGGTAATGTAGTAGATGTCACTGGCAGTCCTATGTAACACCACAGATAACACAGTGATAACTCTCTGAGTACAGGTAATGTAGTAGATGTCACTGGCAGTCCTATGTAACACCACAGATAACACAGTGATAACTCTCTGAGTACAGGTAATGTAGTAGATGTCACTGGCAGTCCTATGTAACACTACAGATAACACAGTGATAACTCTCTATATACAGGTAATGTAGTAGATGTCACCGGCAGTCCTATGTAACACCACAGATAACACAGTGATAACTCTCTATATACAGGTAATGTAGTAGATATCACTGGCAGTCCTATGTAACACCACAGATAACACAGTGATAACTCTCTATATACAGGTAATGTAGTAGATGTCACCGGCAGTCCTATGTAACACCACAGATAGCACAGTGATAACTCTCTGAGTACAGGTAATGTAGTAGATGTCACCGGCAGTCCTATGTAACACCACAGATAACACAGTGATAACTCTCTATATACAGGTAATGTAGTAGATATCACTGGCAGTCCTATGTAACACCACAGATAACACAGTGATAACTCTCTATATACAGGTAATGTAGTAGATGTCACCGGCAGTCCTATGTAACACCACAGATAGCACAGTGATAACTCTCTGAGTACAGGTAATGTAGTAGATGTCACCGGCAGTCCTATGTAACACCACAGATAACACAGTGATAACTCTCTATATACAGGTAATGTAGTAGATATCACTGGCAGTCCTATGTAACACCACAGATAACACAGTGATAACTCTCTATATACAGGTAATGTAGTAGATGTCACCGGCAGTCCTATGTAACACCACAGATAACACAGTGATAACTCTCTATATACAGGTAATGTAGTAGATGTCACTGGCAGTCCTATGTAACACCACAGATAACACAGTGATAACTCTCTATATACAGGTAATGTAGTAGATATCACTGGCAGTCCTATGTAACACCACAGATAACACAGTGATAACTCTCTATATACAGGTAATGTAGTAGATGTCACCGGCAGTCCTATGTAACACCACAGATAGCACAGTGATAACTCTCTGAGTACAGGTAATGTAGTAGATGTCACCGGCAGTCCTATGTAACACCACAGATAACACAGTGATAACTCTCTATATACAGGTAATGTAGTAATGTCACCGGCAGTCCTATGTAACACCACAGATAACACAGTGATAACTCTCTATATACAGGTAATGTAGTAGATGTCACCGTCAGTCCTATGTAACACTACAGATAACACAGTGATAACTCTCTGAGTACAGGTAATGTAGTAGATGTCACCGGCAGTCCTATGTAACACCACAGATAACACAGTGATAACTCTCTATATACAGGTAATGTAGTAGATATCACTGGCAGTCCTATGTAACACCACAGATAACACAGTGATAACTCTCTATATACAGGTAATGTAGTAAATGTCACCGGCAGTCCTATGTAACACACAGATAACACAGTGATAACTCTCTATATACAGGTAATGTAGTAGATGTCACCGGCAGTCCTATGTAACACCACAGATAACACAATGATAACTCTCTATATACAGGTAATGTAGTAGATGTCACCGGCAGTCCTATGTAACACTACAGATAACACAGTGATAACTCTCTGAGTACAGGTAATGTAGTAGATATCACTGACAGTCCTATGTAACACCAGAGATAACACAGTGATAATTCTCTATATACAGGTAATGTAGTAGATGTCACCGGCAGTCCTATGTAACACCACAGATAACACATTGATAACTCTCTATATACAGGTAATGTAGTAGATGTCACCGGCAGTCCTATGTAACACCACAGATAACACATTGATAACTCTCTATATACAGGTAATGTAGTAGATGTCACCGGCAGTCCTATGTAACACCACAGATAACACATTGATAACTCTCTATATACAGGTAATGTAGTAGATGTCACCGGCAGTCCTATGTAACACCATAGATAACACAGTGATAACTCTCTGAGTACAGGTAATGTAGTAGATGTCACCGGCAGTCCTATGTAACACCACAGATAACACAGTGATAACTCTCTGAGTACAGGTAATGTAGTAGATGTCACTGGCAGTCCTATGTAACACCACAGATAACACAGTGATAACTCTCTATATACAGGTAATGTAGTAGATGTCACCGGCAGTCCTATGTAACACACAGATAACACAGTGATAACTCTCTATATACAGGTAATGTAGTAGATGTCACCGGCAGTCCTATGTAACACCACAGATAACACAGTGATAACTTTCTATATACAGGTAATGTAGTAGATGTCACCGGCAGTCCTATGTAACACCACAGATAACACAGTGATAACTCTCTATATACAGGTAATGTAGTAGATGTCACCGGCAGTCCTATGTAACACCACAGATAACACAGTGATAACTCTCTATATACAGGTAATGTAGTAGATGTCACCGGCAGTCCTATGTAACACCACAGATAACACAGTGATAACTCTCTATATACAGGTAATGTAGTAGATGTCACTGGCAGTCCTATGTAACACCACAGATAACACAGTGATAACTCTCTATATACAGGTAATGTAGTAGATGTCACCGGCAGTCCTATGTAACAGCACAGATAACACAGTGATAACTCTCTATATACAGGTAATGTAGTAGATGTCACCGGCAGTCCTATGTAACACCACAGATAACACAGTGATAACTCTCTGAGTACAGGTAATGTAGTAGATGTCACTGGCAGTCCTATGTAACACACAGATAACACAGTGATATCTCTCTATATACAGGTAATGTAGTAGATGTCACTGGCAGTCCTATGTAACACCACAGATAACACAGTGATAACTCTCTATATACAGGTAATGTAGTAGATGTCACCGGCAGTCCTATGTAACAGCACAGATAACACAGTGATAACTCTCTATATACAGGTAATGTAGTAGATGTCACCGGCAGTCCTATGTAACACCACAGATAACACAGTGATAACTCTCTATATACAGGTAATGTAGTAGATGTCACCGGCAGTCCTATGTAACACCACAGATAACACAGTGATAACTCTCTATATACAGGTAATGTAGTAGATGTCACCGGCAGTCCTATGTAACACCACAGATAACACAGTGATAACTCTCTGAGTACAGGTAATGTAGTAGATGTCACCGGCAGTCCTATGTAACACCACAGATAACACAGTGATAATTCTCTGAGTACAGGTAATGTAGTAGATATCACCGGCAGTCCTATGTAACACATCTTACACATATACCTCGGTGCAGACTCTTTGTATCCTTCTTATTGCCTGCTTTCCCTTTCCCCGCCTGTTACTGGGATGTCTCTCGTGGTGTCTCGCTCCTTCCCCTTTAAGGTTGGGTCCCCGATTCCTCTGACTTACCCCCCAATAATTGCTACTCACCCAGCTTTCCTCCTAGGAGGTGTCATGTATTGCATACAGTATATACAGTGAGCTCTACAGGATACATATACACTATATACATATTATATGACTTCATTCCCTTGTGCATTTCAGTAGAGAGTAATCTCCCAGTCCGCAGACCCGGAGACCAGTATGTCCAGTATGGCCAGTGTTATATCCCAGTGGACGCATTTGACCTCCTGGGGTCTGAGTCCTGTTCGTATCGGTAATGATACCCCTCCATCTGGTCCCTGCAGGCTTCCCGGAAGTTATTGAGCCATCTCTTCATTCCTCGTCGGTTCAGGTAGAGGACCATGAGGAATATCACGCCTATCAGAGCCAGTACTATCCCAAAGAAGACGTAGGAGGCCGTCTCCAGCTCCTCGCTCTGGCACTTCTCAGCCTTCACGTTGAAGACCAGGGTACCGTTGAGGTTTGGTGGGGAGTAACACTGGAGACTTGGGACCTCCGAGGTCTGAGAAGTGTTTTTTAGCCACAAGATCATGTCCGCGTTGGCACAGTCACAATCTATGGGGTTGGGGCTCAGATAGACCTGAACTTTCCTCTCCTTGAGTTGCAATATTGTGTCTTTTTCCATCGTCTTAATAGAATTATTCCCAAGGTAGATGTTCTGTAAGCTTCGGAGATCCAAGATGTTCTTGGGGAAAGTTTGTAGATCGTTGCCGGTAAGTTCTAAAGTCCGGAGAGTCTTTAAGGATTCGGTCCATGAGGAGTTAAGTAGATGTTTCTGAGTTCCTTCTCGAAGAACATTGTTCAACTTCAAGGTTTCCAATTGACTTAATCCAAGAAATGTACCATTAGATAAGGTCTCCAAGGGGTTGCTGCTCAGGTCTAAGGTGGTCAAGTTGGGTAGGTCAATGAACGCCTTGGACTCCACACCTCGAATGTTGTTGTTGGTGAGGAGGAGAGTTGTCAAGTTGGTGAAATGTATCCCAAAGCTCCGGAAGAAGGATCCTTGGAGGACACTTATATTGCTTCCCGTGAGTGACAGGTTCTGGACCCAGTGAGGGAGATCCTCGGGGAAGTCCTCTTCAGGAGATAAGACCTGGCATTGCACCACGCCGCTCTTGTTATGGCAATAGCAGTTTAACGGGCAAGATAAGGTGACATTGACCAAGAGTAACATCCCGATCAACTTGAAGACCAGAGAGCTATGGTCTTCAGAGGAGCTCAGCAAGGTGGCGGTGATGATGAGCTTGCCATGACGATTGAGACTGAACCTTCGGGGCATGTTTCAGAGTTTGCGAATAGATTTAGAACGCGGCCCCCAAAGTAGAAAAAAAGTGCCCTTGTGTTTTGATGACTGTCAATGAAAGGAGGCACCAAAAGAGGCGTCTGCTGTCTCATCCTCAGCTGCTGCCAGTGCTGGGGAAGGCTGGAGAGTCTCGCATGTTCTCCTGCAGCATCGCACCGAGCTTCTGAAGTCAGGGAGACCCGCGTCCTCGGATTGGAAACTCTTAATTTGATTTTGACGTCTCTGGCAGGTCAGATGGATGGACTGGTGTCTAACAGAGATGCCTCTCCCCTCCCCGCCACACCAGGCTCCCCCGCCCCCCATCAGAGGAGCTTTCTATTATATAGGGAGGAAGGCTGGATGTGCTGGGATGTCTCCAACAATGCTTAACCCTCGCATGTGCTGGGAGGTCTCCAGCCTCACCTTGTCTCTGGACTTGGCCAACAATGGTTAACCCTCACATGTGCTGGGAGGTCTCCAGCCTCACCTCTTCTCCGTACTCGGCCAACAATGGTTAACCCTCACATGTGCTGGGAGGTCTCCAACAATGCTTAACCCTCGCATGTGCTGGGAGGTCTCCAGCCTCACCTGGTCTCTGGACTTGGCCAACGATGGTTAACCCTCACATGTGCTGGGAGGTCTCCAGCTTCACCTCTTCTCCATACTCGGCCAACAATGGTTAACCCTCACATGTGCTGGGAGGTCTCCAACAATGCTTAACCCTCGCATGTGCTGGGAGGTCTCCAGCCTCACCTGGTCTCTGGACTTGGCCAACAATGGTTAACCCTCGCATGTGCTGGGAGGTCTCCAGCCTCACCTGGTCTCTGGACTTGGCCAACAATGGTTAACCCTCGCATGTGCTGGGAGGTCTCCAACCTCACCTGGTCTCTGGACTTGGCCAACGATGGTTAACCCTCACATGTGCTGGGAGGTCTCCAGCTTCACCTCTTCTCCATACTCGGCCAACAATGGTTAACCCTCACATGTGCTGGGATGTCTCCAATAATGCTTAACCCTCGCATGTGCTGGGAGGTCTCAAGCCTCACCTCATCTCCAACAATGCTTAACCCTCGCATGTGCTGGGAAGTCTCCAGCCTCACCTTGTCTCTGGACTTGGCCAACAATGGTTAACCCTCACATGTGCTGGGATGTCTCCAATAATGCTTAGCCCTTGCGTGTGCTGGGAGGTCTCCAGCCTCACCTGGTCTCTGTATTCGGCCAACAATGGTTAACCCTCACATGTGCTGGGAGGTCTCCAACAATGGTTAACCCTCACATGTGCTGGGAGGTTTCCAGCCTCACCTCTTCTCCGTACTCGGCCAACAATGGTTAACCCTCTCATGTGCTGGGAGGTCTCCAGCCTCACCTCGTCTCTGTATTCGGTCAACAATGGTTAACCCTCACATGTGCTGGGAGGTCTCCAGCCTCACCTCCTCTCTGTACTTGGCCAACAATGGTTAGCCCTCACATGTGCTGGGAGGTCTCCATCCTCACCTCCTCTCCAACAATGTTTAACCCTCACAAGTGCTGGAAGGTCTCCAGCCTCCTCTTGTCTCCATACTCAGCCAACAATAGTTAACCCTCACATGTGCTGGAAGGTCTCCAGCCTCACCTTCTCTCCAACATTGGTTAACCCTCACATGTGCTGGGAGGTCTCCAACAATGGTTAACCCTCACATGTGCTGGGAGGTCTGCAGCCTCACCTCTTCTCCGTACTCGGCCAACAATGGTTAACCCTCACATGTGCTGGGAGGTCTCCAACAAAGCTTAACCCTTGCATGTGCTGGGATGTCTCCAACAATGCTTAACCCTCGCATGTGCTGGGATGTCTCCAACAAAGCTTAACCCTTGCATGTGCTGGGAGGTCTCCAACAAAGTTTAACCCTTGCATGTGCTGGGATGTCTCCGACAATGCTTAACCCTTGCATATGCTGGGATGTCTCCAACAATGCTTAACCCTCACATGTGCTGGGAGGTCTCCAACAATGGTTAACCCTCACATGTGCTGGGAGGTCTGCAGCCTCACCTCTTCTCCGTACTCGGCCAACAGTGGTTAACCCTCACATGTGCTGGGAGGTCTCCAACAAAGCTTAACCCTTGCATGTGCTGGGATGTCTCCAACAAAGCTTAACCCTTGCATGTGCTTTGAGGTCTCCAACAATGCTTAACCCTTGCATGTGCTGGGATGTCTCCAACAATGCTTAACCCTCACATGTGCTGGGAGGTCTCCAGCCTCACCTCATCTCCATACTCGACCAACAATGCTTAACCCTCACATGTGATGGGATGTCTCCAGCCTCACCTCGTCTCTGTACTCGGGCAAACAATGGTTAACCCTCACATGTGCTGAGATGCCAGCCCCCTCCCCATCATCTCCTGTGCACATTTCCTCATCATTATTCAATGATATTTTTTAATTTGGCATTTCCTTATACAGACTGTGACTACTTCATGTCCATCCATGATGGAGTTAGAAGGTCTATAAGATGCTGAACCTCATAGTACGTCCTGAAGCTGCTGAAGAACCTCTTTGAGGAGCTGCAGGAAGAGGTTCTGCAGTAGCTGAGGTCAGTGATATAAGACTATACATATGTCTTACTATCAATTATTAAGAATATTACAAGTCACCTTGGAGGGGCTACTCAATTATTAAGGCTCTGTTCACATTTGTGTCTCTTCTGTACACATATCAGCATACTGGACGTGCACGTGTGTAACTATATAACTGTATATAACACATATATACATATGCACAAATACATACAGACACAGTATACATACATGTATAGACTCAACATCTACAAATACATACATGCACATATATACAGAATAAATACATGTTCATGCACACACCATATATATACAGTCCTATGAAAAAGTTTGGGCACCCCTATTAATCTTAATCATTTTTAGTTCTAAATATTTTGGTGTTTATAACAGCCATTTCAGTTTGATATATCTAATAACTGATGGACACAGTAATATTTCAGGATTGAAATGAGGTTTATTGTACTAACAGAAAATGTGCAATATGCATTAAACCAAAATTTGACCGGTGCAAAAGTATGGGCACCTCAACAGAAAAGTGACATTAATATTTAGTAGATCCTCCTTTTGCAAAGATAACAGCCTCTAGTCGCTTCCTGTAGCTTTTAATCAGTTCCTGGATCCTGGATGAAGGTATTTTGGACAAACAATTCAAGTTCAGTTAAGTTAGATG